>NC_018292.1:2434945-2652441 GCF_000315875.1 Candida orthopsilosis Co 90-125
GAAGGGACATGAGATACTAATGGTAGAGTTGCTAATTATTGCTATTTTTTGCGTTAAAGAAACTTAATAGTTCCCGATGTTTGTGCTTCCCTAGCCGGAGCTAACAATTGTTTCCCACGCTTACGTCCATTTCAGCCGCATATACGTTATATCCCTTACCTTCCGACCCCAACGTAAAAATATTTTTTCTTATCCCGTTTAATAATATTAAGCAATCGTCTAGAGAATGTTAGCTCCCAAATTGTTCTGTGAAAGACATGATTGGACGCTAAGGTATAATATTGCAACCGATCGGTTGGCTATAAGAGAGTTTTTTGCACTTCGTTTAACATATTTTTGATTGGTTTTTGTTTTTATATTTTGGAACCGTTTACTTTTGATTTGTTTAACTCCGAGAAAATTAAAACAAAATGATTTTTGTTAAAGCCTCATCATTCACAACTTAAAAACTTTAGCATGCATTGCATATGCGCAAAGTATTAATTATTTTGTTTGTAAAACACGGGCAACTCGGATACGGCTAAATTACATCAAAAGATAGGAGAGAGACCGAGTTTTTACAATGTATGACGTATTTTCCTATTACAATAACACCCATTTCCAACGCAAGAGTAACTGCACCTAACTTCATAACAAACATGTTGAGCAATAGACTTCATCGTACAACGGGATTTGCCATGAAGTAACTGTAATTCCATAACAATTCTTTGATCAATTACGTAATTCCAAATATAGTCTTTTTTTTCCTCACCTTTGAACGGCTGTTCTCTTCTCTCCTGTTATTTATTTTTATTGCCGATACTAAAGCCCTAATTTACTATGAGTGTAAAATACACAC
Organism: Candida orthopsilosis Co 90-125; assembly: GCF_000315875.1. Classification (NCBI taxonomy): domain Eukaryota; kingdom Fungi; phylum Ascomycota; class Pichiomycetes; order Serinales; family Debaryomycetaceae; genus Lodderomyces; species Lodderomyces orthopsilosis. The sequence continues at coordinate 2,435,784 of NC_018292.1, forward strand.
ATTGTATAGGACAGATCGAATCCAAACTTTAATTCATGTTAATTATGGTGTTTAGGGGTTTAGATATTTCCTTTTTGATTTATTCCCATTGTTGCCGAATGCAAACACTACAAATGCAGATAACAGTTAGCGCGTCTTTTCTTTCTCCCACTTTTAACACCGTTCGATCCTTAAGACTTTGTATGAAGGACTCCTACGCCTCTCTTAGATGATTCCATGTAAACTTTTGCACTAGCTCTTACTAAACTTTGTAATACACTGCATCAAAAGTTTCATTGCATAATCTGAAAATAGGGGTCGCCAAGATAATAGTCTTCATTTGAAGGTTACAATATTATCAACAATCTAATTCAAAAAGACAGTTCATTTAGAGCGCTTGTTAATACTAAAACTAAGAAAATTAGTGGATGAAAAAGCTAGAGCTCTTCCCTGTTTCAAAGCTGCGCCTACTTCATCTTCATCCCATACGATACTAGTATGACCAACTAACAAGAAAACTGAAACCGGGGCTTTTCTGGGAATTGAGATTTGGGTGATGCTGGAGAAGAGGCGGTAATGTGCCTCATGCAAATGGTCGTGGGACAAGAATTCATTTACATTGGATACATAGCCACAATTACAATTCACAAAATTAGATTCCCTCTCCTAATAATGACTACATTTGAAGTTTCGTGTTTTCGAACTAGATCTGGTACTGAAATTCTAACCTTTGTTCTACTCGTAACGAGAAAACCCTCGCGTGCGTCTTATATTCAAAGGGGGCGGGGGAGGTGGTGCGGCGAAAGACACGAAAACAAAACACAAATTAAGAATTTCATTTCTCGTATTGATTCATTTGCAACGTCACTTTTCAACTCGATGGAGAATGTTTGGGGGAGATGAAAAACACGAAAATGGAAACTCTAAAGACCACAATAAAGCTAAGAATACTTGGGTGTCTTCATAAATAATGTATTTTTTTCAAAATTATCTCCGTATGTAAAAGCCGTCTCATTCTTTTTCTCCTGCATTAAATACGGACCAGATTTATTAGCTCCGCAACCGCCCATACAAAAAAAATAGTTCGGCTCGCTGGTACTTATTAGTTTATTCCGTGGTGTATACGGAGTTTACAAATTTGCCTGTCAATATGTCATTTGTTATTTCTGTTATAATAAACTTCGGTCCTTTTAATTATGTTCCGTGTTCCGAAATTTTTCTTTCTGCGATTCTTTTCTAAAGTTTTGCAATCAGATGTTATTTAGGAATAAGTCGGAGTGAATACGTGATTGTCAATCACTCAAGGAAGTGGACGCTTCTCTGTATTGTATTTGGTAAGTTGAAATGTTCAAGTGTTCGATTGTACGACGCAAAACGAATTCAATCTATTGATACAGTTTAGAATAATTTTGCAACATTTTCATTACAAATTTTAACTTTATCCATCATTTTTTGAAAGATTCTTAAAATTTTCAACATGGGTGCTGAAAACATTCAATTTGATCCCTCCTTTTCATTTGTTTATATCTAAAGTCAACTTGTTATTAAAACTATCTATCTACGAATATTATAAAGATTGTCTTGATTATATTTAGAGCCTGAACCCAGAAATTTATTCAAATGGGACAGTGATTCCCTTCACTTCCTTATATCCACCAGTTGAACGCGAAAAGTCTCCTCACCCAAGCTCAGCTTTTCTAGGCTTTTCTTGGTTTAACCTTTTTGGCACCTGTATCAACCCCGCTGCTAGTACCACTTACTGCTTTTTCAGCAGCATTAGCAACTTCATTAGCCTTGACAGGCTTTTTACCACCTTTGCTCTTGTAAACTTTGATGTAAAAACTGATAAACAAAACCAAATATGAAGACAAGATCAAGTATCCATAAGCGGCTGCCAATTCACTTCCATGACAGTTTCCGATATGTGGCAAGCTTGGGAAATAAGCAAACGCATAATGAGTATAAGTCGCGAAATAAACAAATCCTAAATCAAGAACAAATTGAATAATTTGGAATCTAGTGACCCATTCTTTCCACCAAACTCTAATACCTCTAGCGCTAAGGAAGTAGTACCAATACATGACGACATGAACTGCCAAATTCAAAGTAATTGGAACCCATTCAACTGAAGTTGAGCCAGTCAATTGAGTGTAACATAACAATGCAGTGGCTCCATGATGATAAGTGTGTAAAAACAACAATTTCTTCTTTTTCAACACCAAAAATACAGTATCGATCAATTCCAAGAATTTGGTCAAATAATTCAAGTAGTACAAAGTAACCAATTTCTGGGTAAATGCTCCTTCATCACAAATAGCATAAAACAACCCATGGTGATATAACATTGGTGCCAATTGCTCAATACATAACAACAACAAACTCAAAGATAACAAAGTAAGAACGATATTATGTAACTGAAACAAAAAATTTAATTTCAAAGCAGGTAATTTAAATTTATTGATAATTTCTCTTCCACCAAATATAACAATATAGTAAACTATAATTATACTTATAGCATGGAACCCGTTAGCCAAAAAAGTCTTGTGGTAAATAAACTCAAAATCGTCAGCTGGGTATCCAATGACTGATTCAAAGACTTTATTGAATATAGGCCATAAATAAACTCCAAATGGACGCTCAATCGATGGGACACCAATTTGAATTAAATCCTGTGATTCCTTTTGTGTGAAAATAGATCCTGACATTACTGTTTCAGTATATAAGACCGTTCTTTAGAAGTCTGTACTGATGGGTGAATAAGTTTATAAAAATGTGAGTCGAAGACGGGAAACAATCCACTGTTTTGTTTTCTATAACGTTTGAGGTGTCACGTTGACTCGAAAAGAGCAAAAAAAAATTTCTCTGAAAAATTTCGCTTGGGAAAGGTTTCGAAAATCAATAAAGGAAACAAAAGAATGAAAACAAACGTATCAGCCGAGGAGGAAGAGTCCATTGCTTGCACACATGACAAGTTTTCCCCCTATTGCTGCAGAAAATCAATCTTTCCACCTGCCCTGTAGCGTGAACTTCCCCATTTTCTCATTTCCTTTCCACTCTACTTATGTAGGGCTTTATTATACGAGAAGGACGCGACTCACTATGATTAGTACTGCATATAAACCTTAATGTCGGCTTAAATCATCTAGTGTCGGCACAAAAATTAAAAATTAAAAATTCACGCGCTTCATTTACTAAGAGACATGTCCCACCAAGTAGATGATCACCGAACCGATTCACCTCGTCCCTTGTATCAGTGTTACCTCCTACAGCCCAAGTGTACCTACATATTGTTCAATTTTATATATCTAAAATTATTTACCTCTGTATTCTTTTTATGTCATCAAATTTTCATCAACTTGTTGGTGATTTTGGTTTTAAATTCAAGAAATCAATCGAGATAATTATATCGTATCCTCTTTCTTCACAAGCAAACATTGCTTCATGTTCATTTGAATGCAAGAACCGAATATTTTCTCCCACCAATGCTCGTACAAGATTAGTTGTATGTAGATCTCTAATTTCAATAAATCCTGGCTCAAATGATAATAAATAAGGAAAGAATAGGGCCACATTTTGTGGTGTACCTTCCCAGAAAATGCCCCAATCATGATTGGTTCTCCAACCATTCTTGTTTATCAAAAACACAAATTCAGAATAGCATAATAAAACATCTTTGCCTATACGATAAATGGCCAATGGTGTAACTAATTCTCGTTGAGTCGCAAAATCTAATGATGGATCGGCTTCATCCAAGATTGGTTCTTTATTACCCGATTGAAGTGATAAAATTTCGAATCCTTTTGTACATCCAATACACAATTTGCTCTTCATGTATGATATTGAAATTGGATCAGACGTAAATGGAATCTCTTGTATTTCAATCTTATTTTTATTACGATTCTTTTGTTTTGGATCAAATGGATTAATTGGTTCAAATATGCAAATAGAATGTTGAGAACCTGTTTTGGCACCAATGATTAATAACTTACCATCACAAACACCAATTTTGAAAAACGAAATATGTGTCATGATCAACTTGCCCAGCTTTGTATTCTTTACATGATCTAAGGAATCAGTACATGTAAGATCGAATTCATACAATGCTTTATCACTCAAAACCAACAATTTGGAATATTGCACCAAGACTTCAATTTGAGTAACGTATGGTTTGGAAATTACCAATGTGGGATCAGAGCAAATTTTTTCATTTGACGTGGCGCTGATTGAACGCACAGTGCTAACCCATGCACCAGAGTCAGTACCGTATAACAATTTCTTACCACCATAACATGGTACAGCGCAGTTGATTTTATTATTACCAGCAAACCTTCTTGTTTCAAATTTACTCATGGAAAACAAATCATTAGCGTCAATGAGTTTTTTCTGTTGTTGAGCAATTTGCTGCAACACTTGACTTTGAATAGTCAGATCTTCAGCAAATAATGACGCATGTACTTGGTTACGTCCCAATCCAAGGAAATTTAACTGAAACTTGTTGGTGTTGTTCGAAGACAATGTATTTCCGATATAGTTACTACTCTCAGTCCTTTGATTCTTCAAAATGGTATCGGAAGCAAGTGACGCATTGTACCTAAAGTTCATCAATGTTCTACTTGTTGGTGCCTCAAATCCACTATTGACAAATAACAAAGGTAACAATATCGGTTTCTCAAACACTTTGTGTTGTTCTCTCTTGTTTTGAATCTTGTGCTTCACCAACAACAATGCATGTTCAAATAAGTATAAGTCAATCTTTTCATTATCCCGCTTCCGGTTTAATGTAACTTGATATAAGATTCTATTGTTGTAAGATAATTTGAAATTAAACTTGTTTTCCAAAGTTTGTTTACCCAAAAGTCTATGCAAAACCATAATTTTATGACGATCGGTACTTTCACCAGTTTGTACATTAATTTTGACCAAAAGCGCCTCTATTTCCTCCTTCGCTTTCACAAGATACTTGTAATCTGGACTCTCCGGTTTCGTATGTTTCAAAATCCCAGCTAATAATAATTGATATCTTGCTGGTCTTTGCACACCTTTGATCAAAAAAGATGACAAATCTTGTCTTCTCGACTCCGGTTTCTTTTCAATGGCATCAAGAAATCGTGCATACTTTATATTAACCTGTTGCTGGCGTTCGTGTTCAAAGGTTGCAAACACCTTATTTCCGGAGTATCTAATGAATGGCTCGAAATTACCAACATGGTCTAAAAATACATCACCAATGGCCTCAATAACTGGCTTTTGTTGCTGTTGTCTCTTTGTCAACGCTTCACTAAAACCCTTACCCAATCTCAATAAATCGCCAACGCCACCAAACACAGTTTGGATGAATATCTCTCGTTGATGCTCGGGAATTATATTATTTGCTGGGTTTCTCAATGGCATAATGTAAAAGTCAGTCATAAACTCTAAATCTTTCACATAATCTCGTTCTGTATAAATAAATTCATAAATCAATTCTTGTCTTGTTTTTTCATGTTTATCCAATTTGTCCAACACTGATTGCGGTACAGTCTTGTGCCACAAGGTCTCATTTTCTTCTTGATCGTGCAACGATAATCTCGAAACTGCACGTTTCAATCCCCCTTGTGGTTTCATGTTGAGTCTAGCCTGTTGCTCTAATCTCCTCGGACATGCAATACTATAGCAAAGATGGTTCCTACTACATGTGGGTGAATAACAATCAGTCAAGATTGTAAATACACCATTAACTCCGGTTTGTTGTGATGCAGTTAGTTTCTTTCCAGCGACAGATGTATTGTTACCACCGCTTAATCTGTTATTGACCTGTGGACCTGAGTTCATATACTCGGCAGATGATGGTTGATTAACATGTTGTGGAAGCTGTTGTGCTAAGAAATTATCTTGAATAGCTTGTTGTAATTGCAAGCTGTCACTAAATGAGCCATGCTTAGATGGCGCATTACTATTATTCCCATTACTGATTGATCCATCTTCATTGTAAAATTCAACATCATTATAGACATGAGAAAACGCATACACTTCATGAACTGAATCTCGTAAACGATGATTGTACGTTACATCATGGAAAAACTTTTGTGCGTCAAGCGTACGTCCTAACAAAAGTGCCAAGTTTCGGTCATTTGTTTTGATGACTCGGCACAATATGTCAACAGCCATTTTCCCAGTAAAAGTGTCGTGATACTCCAATCCATCTTTTGTATTGATTGTTAAAATGATTGCTTCTTTGAAGACCTTGGCAACTTCCGACAATATGGCAGGGTAAACAACTGCCTTTGGGCCTGCGTGTACTGGAACCATAGTCTTTGAGCTGGCATTACTAGTTCGATCGGCCTTACCTAACGATGAGGATGAGCTAAACTTTTTTGTCGATAATGATGAAGAAAATTTACTAATGGAGCTAAACGAGCGTGATTTTGATGATAACGAAAACGTGTGGTGTAATGATGTTGATGAGCCTCCTTTTTCACCGGACAATGGGCGAGTATTACCTAACTGATCGTGATTGTTGTGTTGCTGATTGTGTTGTAGTTGTTGTGCACTCTTAAACCGTGACGTGCTGGACGATAAAGACTTTGTTCGTGCATCTTGGCTCAATTGGCGTGGGGGATGCTGCAGGTGTGGTGAAGAAACAATTCTTCTGTTGTCAACGTTATTACGCATTTGATCAGTTTGAATCGGGGGCAAATTTGTTGTAGGTGCTTTTCGCATCTTGGACACGGGAGTAGGCTGCTCTGACTGCTCATGAATAGTCGGGTAAAGTGGTGGATACCCTGGTAGTTGATTTTCAGTGGGGTACGGAACGTTTGCATCACCTTTACCACCACCTTGCGATTGGAAACTAGCATCATACGTCAATGACAGGGTAGATTTGCTGGAGTGTGAGGCATACTGGTTGACCTGATCAGTGTCATCCCCATACCGAGGCTGTCCATATCCATTGAATCCCGCATTACCTGTCATTTGGTTGTAGCTCTGATTATAGTTTTGATTAAAAACACCCTGATCCATATAATATGGTTGAGATTGTTGTATGCTCGATTGATTATTCTGACGTACATTGGAGGCCATTGGACGTCCACTTCCATAGGGGTCTAATGTTGACCTTTGACCGTCCTGTATTGCCCATGATTGGTTCTGACGCGTAGGCTCAAGAGGTGGATAATTTGGGTTTGACAGAAAACCAGAATGATCAGTTGAGGGCCCTGAAGTGTAATACGGGGCCGTGGTATTTTGACTCTGGTTCGCTGCTGTGTAAGCTCTTGATTGAGATTGTTGGTACTGCTGTTGAGGAGGGCGTTTTTGTGGTGATTGATTGTGTGGGCCAGGTGCTGTTTGGGAGTGCTGAGAAGGCTGCTTTGGGTATTGCTGACTTTTCAGACTGTCTATCGTATGGGTCTGGTATTGGCTGGATTTGTGTGGTGAGTCGTGCAGATACAGTTGCGGTTGCTGTTGTTGATACGAAGCCTGGTATGCCTCTTGTCTCTTCTGAGGACTCTGACTTGACAGATGAAAGTGCGGTTGTTGCTCTGAATCCAGTTGGTTACTATAATCATTGTGATTGTGATCCTCCTGTTGATTCATAAATGCTTGCGGCACTAAATGTGCCGGTAAATTGACGGTATTTACCATTCTATTATTTCCAAAGTATAGATCAAAACAGAATTATGATGATGCGGGGATGAACAAGGGTGTTATAATTGATATTAAGTGGGTATGGTGGTATGTAAACAAGACGATTGAAACAGTGTATTGTTGGTTTATGTTAATCGTGTGTATGTGTGTGTATGTGTTGTAAATGTGTTAGTGCGTTCTGGTGAATGTTTTTTTTATAAATTTCTTTCTTTTTTTTTCCTCTCTGTGGTTGATTATTATAATTATACACACACATTATACAGTAACCCTATTGTATGTAAGTATAGGATGTGTACAATGTTTATTCAAGATTTCAAAGAGAAGACGATAAAGGAGATACAGTGCCAGTTCACGTATTACTCACTTTGCATATACTACAATTCGGTTCATGCCAGTACTGATTTTACATAGTTTGAGAATCATTGTAGACTCGATCCTGTTATACACCACTGAAGGTTATTTAAAAGCATGGTACACATGTACGCTTTACCAATCACGGTTACGTGAAAATATACGTACTTCTTTAGTGTCTGCAGTTCTATCAACACAATAAAAATATTTTGTATCTCATTTTTACACTAACTTGGTAAGCGAAAAGCAATAAGGAACCATTAAAGCTCTTGGATTATAGATTGGTTGTAAGTATTTGCACATAGTGTATAAGCACGTATCGTACCGAAACAAATTATGAGGTGATGTGCGTGGAATGCAGCACATTTCAAATTGCAAAGTGGCCAATCAACAGTGTCTCAAGGTATAGAAACTGCGAAATTGTTGAGAAGAGCACACATTGGTCAACCAATAATTCATTAGTATTAATTCTCTAGGTTGTACGACACCTCATGGTAAGTGCAGTTCGATTGTTGGACGGTATTAAAGGATGTCTTTTATTTTGTTACGCAAAAGGGTACCCTCGTCTAAAGCGTGAGGTCGTGTTGAGGCAGGAGTCCCCCAACAATCGATTTTATCTTATTGGTAATAAGACAAGGGAGAGGGGTGAGGCATTCCAATCATCCTGTACGTTGTCGTACCACCTGTTCAAGGTGGTCTTGTATATGGATGGAAATCCTTGCACAGGCTCAGTATTGACTTATACAAGGTAGTACAAACAAAATAGATTTGTTCTAGGCTCTGAGGCGGTCAAAATGGTCATTTTTTTCTTTTTTGGGCTTTTTCTCGGTTTTGTGACTTAAAGTTGAAAAAAAAGAAGGAATTCAAAGGGTACACATTGAGAATGTTGTGCACAGATTCTCAAGGGCGTCATATATTGGGGAATCTCTGATGATAAAATGGTAAAAGTTCACACATTTTGGAAGATCAAGCATGTCTACTTATGTTTGAAATCCAGCCCGATTATACCTTAGGGAACAATTCGGTGATGCAAAAACTTTAACTTAGTTAATTTTAATTGTTAACTCCGATCACAGATGCTATTATGACGTAATGACAATAAATTGAGCGATTCAACACGAGCAATTCCAGCAATACAAAGCAGTCTGGGGTCCTTACAATTGAAACCAGTTTCCCGTTGAGCCCTGAAGTCTGCTGTATCGGTGCTACAATATTTTTCTCGTCTGTCATAAAATTCTGGGTCAAAATCAGAAATATTTTCGTACGCGATAAGCGAGCCAATTGAACTCCACAATCCTCAGCTAACCTAAATCACTGCTATGAATTGCTAAAATATTATCGAAACAAGACTCGAGGTTTCTGCTTTTTGTCCTCACTATGAACGGATAGACGTGAAATTAACAATGTTTATGGTTCACCCTTATTACGATTTTATTACTAAGTACCTGGCACATTGGCTATTTGGTCTTCTTCAAAGGACATGATACTGCTTACTTCGGCACCTTACGAATACGCCAAATGGTCACTTAACTGAAGAGAAGTCTGTTTTCAAGTGTCAGTGGATTGTCACCCCCTTCATAGAAAACTTCTGCCCTTATACGTTATTTTACGTGAGTATATCTAAATTGTAAGGAGAAATTTCAAACTTGGAGTAAAGACCCACTCTTACGTAATACAAAGAGGAAAAGAAAAAAAATAAAAATGATGACAAAAAGGACATACAGTCGAAATTTTTCAGCCGCTAAATATATCAGACAGATCCTACATTTCAACTCCCATTTACAAAACACATCCCTCATTAAGACACACTTTTTCGAAAAGTACCTTTTTACAAGATAACTTCACAGCAATGGTCCACTCAGCAGAATTTCTTGAAACTACAGAATACTCAGTTAAATCAGTGCTACAAGGTGGATACAACCACCCTTTATCACGCGAATGGCAGCAGGAAAGACAACTTACGAAGAACATGTTTATTTTCCCACTTTTCGTTACTGATGATCCAGATGAGGAAACCGATATTCCATCTCTACCAAATATCAAACGATATGGAGTAAACAAATTGATTCCATATGTTGATGCCTTGGTTAAAAAGGGCTTACGAGCAGTGATATTATTCGGTGTTCCATTGAAGCCCGGTGTGAAAGATGACATTGGTACTGCAGCTGATGATCCAGAAGGACCAGTCATCACCAGTATCAAGTTGTTGAAATCAAATTTCCCCAATTTATTCATCATGTGCGACGTTTGTCTTTGCGAATATACTTGTCATGGACATTGTGGAATTTTGAATGATGATGGATCATTGAAACCTGAACCATCAGTAAAACGTATTGCTGCCGTTGCTGTCAATTATGCTAAAGCTGGAGCCAATTGTGTTGCTCCATCCGATATGATGGATGGTAGAATTAAAGATATTAAAATGGGTTTAATCAAAGCTGGATTAGCAAACAAATGTCTCGTTATGTCATATGCCGCCAAGTTTTCGGGTAATTTGTATGGTCCATTCAGAGATGCCGCAGGAAGTGCACCTAGTCATGGTGATAGAAAAGCGTATCAATTACCACCAGCAGGATCAGGATTAGCAAGAAGAGCATTGTTGAGAGATATGGAAGAAGGTGCTGATGCAGTTATTGTTAAACCATCAACGTTTTATTTGGATATTATAAGTGACGCAAGTAGAGTATGTCGTGACTATCCAATTTGTGCTTATCATGTTAGTGGTGAGTATGCCATGTTGCATGCTGCTGCAGAAAAGGGGATTGTTGATTTGAAGGGAATTGCTTTTGAGGCTCATCAAGGGTTCTTAAGAGCTGGTGCAAGGTTGATTATTAGTTACTTTACACCGGAATTCTTGGAATGGTTACAAGTTTAGAAATGATCGTCAATTACCGATTATGATTCCACTGTATAAAGATGTGTGTATATAAGTCCAATATAATTAACGAATTTATAATGCAATTGGTCCGTTGGCTTTCGGCTGTTCTTTCTCTTTATCTTTCTCTCGCTCTTCCAATGTACTTGGTGTTTTGGGCAATATACGATCAGTTGGTGCATCAGGAAAAGCAACTTTCTCTTCCTTCTTGGCTTCAGCCTCCTTCCTTGGATGTATTTCTTGATCTAGTTTAGCAAATTCCCGCTCAATCGCATCTTCATCGACTCGACTCAACCCTGATCCTAATCCTAAAGTTTGACTAATCTCCTCCTCCTTCAATTTTTCCTCCTCCAAATCATCCATAATCTTGTCAATCTTTTCAACATTCATTTCATTATTCAACTGCCTCAATACTTGGTTACCCTGTTGTAATCCATACATTACATCCTTTTCAATCAATTTGAATTCAATAGTACCAATCAACTTCTCTAAATTATCCAATTGTTCAAATGTCTTATTAATCGTAGACTCTTGATTCTTTTTACACCGTAGATAAAATTTAGCTCGTTGTGGTTGGTCATTAGATATCGCCTTTTTGGCTAATTCTGTTTGTTTATTGCAGATAATGGTTAATTTCCGTTGGTGTTGTTTTATCTTGTCACGTTGTTGTTTGAGCTGAAATATGGCTCTATCCTGGTCAGTTATCTTGGGTGTACTAGGCTGATTACCCATGTTGGCAGCATTAATACTAATGTGTGTAGCCTTTGGGTGACTGTGGTGTGCGGATCAACTATGACGTTCTAAATTTTTTTGCTCCCATTGCGGTTTCGGTGTTGACTTATCAAAGTTATGTTGAAAATAGATTTATATTTATTACACTACATAGTTTGTTAAACATTAACCATTGAAACTACAAAAGTATACACATAACTTAATCCCTCTTGGTCTCCTCATCCTTAACACGTTTTCCTTTACCTAATTTATCATAAACGATAGATTGTCCTAACAAGATGGAGTTCATAATCAAAGACGTGGTATAACCGGCAACCAAAATCTTTTCATCCACAGTGTTTTTATTTCTCTTTGCCTTGGTAGAATAGTCGGTGTATGAAGTGTACACTCTAATGATTGAGCCAAGTACATTAGCTCTCAAGACAACATCACTTAAGTGGCTGACAGTTTGTAATTTATGATTGGCTTTAATTTGAGGAATTTTGGAGATAATTGAGATTGGAATGTTTAAGATTTCCAACGTAGAAATGAGACTAGATGGGGCGACCTTGGTGAAAAAAATTACTGCACCTGCCATAATCAAAAGTGGTTGAGCCAAACCATCAGCTAATTCCTTGATAGCTTCTGACAATGGTAATTTGGATACATTGTCAATTTCATCATTTCCTCTCAATCTGTAATACTTGGTCAATAAGATAATAATGGCATTTTGTATACCCAAAAGCAAGCTTTCTCCATAATTGATGAAAGGTATATTGTTGTGTGAATTGAATGAAACATGAACTAAACTGTTTAACGTGTCAATTGTCAAACTTTGTAAAGACAATCCCTTAGCAACACCAACACGATCAGCTTCAGTCTTGATCAACAATTTACGGATTTGTGGAATTCTGATAAATGATGACACACCAACGGTCAATGCACTTAATAAAGCGGCCAATACTTTTCCAATTCCAATTGCCTTGACTTGAGACCAAGCCATTTGCAAGACAATTTTATTGGACGTATCTGGATCCTTCAAAAGGTCGAGGAGTAACCAAAGTGGACTTGCTGCCATAATTGAAAGATGATTTAGTAAAGATAGTGTTTTATAAAGTTGAATATCTCGAGTTCGAGTGTGTCAAGAGTGTAATGTAGATATGAAGGTGTGGCTGACGAAGATGTGATAGATCAGCACGACAGTTGGTTCTCTTGGCGGTTGATTTTGTTCTTCAGTTAGTTTAAAATCTCGTTGATAATCTCAGTGCAGTGCAAGTGATGAAATACGTTAGGATATATAAAATTGACAAATTAGGTTTAACTTGAAATTGTATTTCAAAGCAAATGATCAGATGGTATTTGGTTTAAGTATGATTTAAAAATTATCACAGACAAAACTTTTGAAATTGTTTCTGGTGGAGTAAAAGTACCTTACACAAAACACATTGTCGTGTGTAATTATTCGCCATTTTGAGTAATTATCAAATATTACTACTTTAAATGAGTAGTTGGTCTTTTGTTGGGATACGCCATCACAACAAACAACTATGTTGATTTCTGAGTTGCATATGCACGTGTAGTTTCAAATCTAGTTAAAGTGTCATAACTGTATCCACACCCCGAAGTTATGAAGAACACAGACTCGTTTTCAAAGGAAGTAAATTGCTTTTCTACCCCACCAAAACCAATTCAAAGTTAAGTTGCAAAACTTAATACATTCCGCGGTATCACCATTTTTCACATGCGCATAACTATCACTGAACTCTTATCAGCACTTTCTATTCATACTTGTATCTCTTAAATACAATTTAGTCCAGGAGAAGGGTCTCTGGCCGAGTATTAATCACTGAGGAGTCAAAACTAAAGACTTTTACTCTTGAAAAATAAAACATGATATACACTTTCTATTACAAAAGAATTAACACTACTTAGTCTTTGAAAGCCTTTTCTTCAACACCGCTTCAGCATTTTCAATAAATTTCAAATTTTCCAAATGAAGATTCAACAATTGAATAATTTCTTCAATTGAATTGTCATAATTGTCATTACCTTTACCTTGAGCCTTCTTATCACCAATTTTCCCTTGTCCTTCGTTTTTACCATCAAAAGAGCTGAGGTTTTTAGCTAAACTCTTGTTGAAAATGGTACTTATTGAATTGACCTCAGCTATCAATGTATTCAAGTTTTCACCCAATGTGTCCAATCTTTCATCCAAAAGTTCAGCATTGTAGTAAGCTTTCTCCCGCAACTTATCTGTCAAGCTGACACTTGTTGGTACAAGAGGTTGTTGTTGGTGGTGTTGCGTATCCTCACGGGTGGTCAAGGCTGAGCTTGACGAACTTGCGCCAGCAGTATTTGTAGTTGTATTGGCGCCTCCAGTTATTGCAGGAACATTGGTAGTAATACCGGAGTTATTGTTGAGCTCTATATTATTTAACAAGATATCTGTTTGCAGTTCATAATTGTCCAATACTTTCTCCAACTCATCTTGCTGATTTTCAACGAATCGCAATTGTTGATCGATTTTGGATTCCAATGCTTGCACTTCGATTGATTCCTGGTTCAATTTTGTAATTGCATCACCACTTTCCACTAATTTCAAATCCCATGATTTAACCTTGTCTGTGTACGTGTTGAACAGTTTTGCAGTTGAGCTCAACTGTTTTGACCATTTCAAAATCAAGTCATCCAAATTCTTGTTGTCTATAGATACCAGGATTGGCTGTATTTTAGTGGGTTTCAAATTGGGTTGTGCTGGATCAGTTGTAGATGAGGTCGTGGAGGAAGAAGGTGGAGCGACATTGGCAGTACCAGTGTCTTTCTTAGTTTCACCTTCATCCTTGTTTGCACCGAACAGGAGACCACCAGCTGGTTTATCTTTCTCGTCGTCCTTCTTGGCACCAAATGAGAAGCCTCCAGCAGGTTTGGTAGTGCCGTCATCCTTCTTAGCACCAAAACTAAACCCTCCTGCTGGTTTATCCTTTCCATCATCCTTTTTAGCACCAAATGAGAAGCCTCCAGCTGACTTTTCTTTATCGTCATCTCTTTTAGCACCGAAACTAAACCCTCCTGCTGGTTTGTCCTTCTCATCATCCTTTTTAGCACTGAAACTAAACCCTCCTGCTGGTTTGGTAGTGCCATCATCCTTCTTAGCACCAAAACTAAACCCTCCTGCTGGTTTGTCCTTCTCATCATCCTTTTTAGCACCGAAACTAAACCCTCCTGCTGACTTTTCTTTATCGTCATCTCTTTTAGCACCGAAACTAAACCCTCCTGCTGGTTTGTCCTTCTCATCATCCTTTTTAGCACTGAAACTAAACCCTCCTGCTGGTTTGGTAGTGCCATCATCCTTTTTAGCACCAAATGAGAAGCCTCCAGCTGACTTTTCTTTATCGTCGTCTTTTTTAGCACCGAAACTAAACCCTCCTGCTGGGTTGTCCTTTCCACCATCCTTCTTTACACCAAAAGCTAAGTCTTCAGCTGGTTTACTTGCAGCATCTTCTGTTTTAGCTCCAAACAAAGGGCCCGGTGTAGGTGTAGATTCATCTTTCTTAGCGCCAAAGGAAAATCCACCAGCTGCAGGTTTGGCACTCTCACTAACAGCACCAAATAAAGACCCAGACGCAAGCTTATCTTTCTCATCGTCTTTCTTACCAAACAAGAAACCACCACCACTCACAGGTTTATCGGCGCCTTCGTCCTTTTTGGTCCCGAATCCAAATACCGCACTACTAGGCTTGGGTGAGGCAGTCCCTCCAATTGACATGGGCGATTGAGACTTTTTTTCTGAATCATTATTTCCAACATTTCCAAAAGGTGAACTGGCTTTAGGTTGTTGCTGACCGGGGAGTTGGAAACTACCACTATTTGTGTTCGTAGCTACAGATGAGTCATCTTTATTTGCACCAAATAAACTTGTTGAGGTTGCTGGCGTCTCCTTCTTTCCCCCTAATGAAAGAGTACCCCCGGTACTAGAAGCTGCTTGAGTAGAACCAAAAGCATTCAGATTGTTATTAGAAGCACCAAAACCAAATGCTGGCTTCTTTTCCTGGCTGTCGTCCTTCTTTTGACCGAATGCACCTCCAAATGCGCTCGATGGTCCAGACAGACCTTGAGTGCTGAATGTTCCAAAGCCCTGTGTAGTTTGTTGTGATGTCTTTGGTTGATCTGGTTTGTTTGCGCCGAATAATCCCCCGGCATTGGTTGCACCGCTAGCTCCCCCAGTGGATGCTGCTGCTGGAGATTCGTCCTTTTTACCAAAACTGAATCCGCTAGCATTGGAAGTATTTGTATTGGCTCTAGATTGTCCAAAAACTGGAGTTTGGCCTGAAGTTGTTTGACTCTTATTTATATCGGCATTTGCTCCGAAAGCAGATCCAAATCCAGTGGTTTTGGGTGCACCAAAAGGACTAGGCAACGGTTGTGTTTGTTGAGTGTTGGATCCAGCTCCAAAAGTAAAGCCTCCGCTAGGCTTAGAATTCTGTCCAAATACATTGGCATTTGGATTTGTATTACTTGATCCGAAACCAAATGCATTGTTTTGCGATGAATTGTTGTTATTGACGTTTCCACCAAAGGCATTGCCTTGACTGTTGGATGAATTGTTGTTTCCAAACATTTTGATCTTTAAGTTCGATCGATGTCAATTGATGGCAATATGAAGTAGTTATGTTAGACAATTGTTTATAGTCTTGGCAACCTGATATTTTGCTTTGACAAAGGATTATAGTTTTTAAGCATTACATTTTTTTTTTTACATTGAGGTTTGTCCTACAACATTTCAGAAGACAATTCGATAATTTGAAACGTATATATTAGATCCTATTGTCTACGCTATTTACTTTTTAGTACCTTGAGCAGCGACAGCGGCGGCTCCAGCAGCAGCAGCTTCCGGGTCTAAGTAGTAAGCTGGCTTGGTAGGTTTCAAAGTTTCATCTAATTCGTAAACCAATGGGATACCAGTTGGAATATTCAATCCAGCAATTTCTTCGTCAGAAATTTTGTCCAAGTGCTTAACCAAGGCTCTCAATGAGTTACCGTGAGCAGCAATGATGACGACTTTTCCATCCAACAAATCAGCAGCAATTTCATCTTGCCAGTATGGGAGCAATCTGTCAATGACCAACTTCAATGATTCAGTGTGTGGGACAACGGTTGGGTCGAGGTCAGCGTATCTTCTTTCCCCAACTTGTGAATACTTGTTGTCTGCTGAAATTGGTGGTGGTGGAACATCGAATGACCTTCTCCAAGTTTGGAACTTTTCCTTACCGTATTGTTCCAAGGTTTCAGCCTTGTCCTTACCTTGCAAGTCACCGTAGTGTCTTTCATTCAATCTCCATGATCTCTTGACTGGAAGCCACAATTGGTCAGCTTCTTCCAAAGCAATATCAGCAGTTTGGATAGCTCTGGATAAAAGAGAAGTGTGCAAAACATCACCTTTAATGCCAGCTTCCTTGATCAATTCACCGGCTTTCTTAGCTTCTTTTCTACCAGTTTCTGACAATTTAACATCAACCCAACCAGTGAACAAGTTCTTTTCGTTCCAATCGGATTGACCGTGTCTAATTAAAACTAATTTTGGCATTTTAGATATCAATTGAGTGTATGTTCTTTTCTGAAGTATGGTTGTAAGAAAAGAGTAAATGAAAAGAAGGGAAGAAAAGTGTGGAAAATGAAAATATATTTATGGGTGGAATCGAGAGTGCCCCGGATGAAATTGGGTGAAAAATGTGTGGCTATTAGAAAAAAAAAGTTCTAGGATTAATCCCGACCGAGGACTTTCCATTATGGTTGACAGAAGTCCTTTACACCGTGGGGTATACCAAATAGCTAAATAGTAAGTCCTACACACTCTCTAACTCTTTAATGACATTAACTACCAAATTGGATGTTATTTTGATGCTCAGCAGCTGTTAAATTCTTATGATCTGCTGGGTTGGCTGCCAGTTCGTAAATTGTAATCACTGGATCTTTATTCAATTCTGTAAACTCTCCTCTTAATTCAATTGAATGGATGCGACACTGGTCTTCACTTTCATCGTATATATCGGATATAAAAACTGTTAACTGTTGTACACCAGTAAATTTATGTCTCTGAAGGAAATGTTCCACAAAATCGTTGTCTGATTCAACAATAACCTCTGTTTCATCAACGTCATCAGCCACTCCAACCCGAGGGTGGGTGATTGTTTGAACTGGTTTCTTTAGTTCAACGTTATCAAAATCAATCATCTTGTCATTTTTGAATAGCTTGATTGTTTTTGGACAGTATGAATTACCATTTGTGCGGAGTATCAATGAGTACAATTTTGCACTTCCATTTAGGAATGGAATGTTTATAATAAGTTGCTCATCGCAGTCTGATTTGATTACGGGACGAATTTCATACTTCTTATCTGGTGTCTTGAATACCTTTGCTAGTTCACCGGGTGCGTTTGCCATGTTTAATGCTGATACTTTAAATGTGTCAATTTTAGAATTGAGCGTTTGGGACGATGATGTAGGGATAGGTGCTACGTGACTATGGTCATGGTCGTGGTTATTATTTCCATGGCTTCCGTGGCTATGATGATGCTCATCTTCACAGGACATCTCTATTTTGTCGGCGGTGATCTGTATTGATGGAGTTGAGCTATTTTTGATTTTCGGATGAAGCGAAAGCTATCACACAAAAGTATGACCATACAAACGTACCTGTTTAATGTTCTATGAGTTGAACTGTTTCCAAACTATATAATCTATACTTATCTCACAATGCCAAACTACTGTATAAACAAACAATCATGACAAGCACCCCCCAAATAGTCAAACCAAGTGATAAGTACTTAAAGATCTTCTCTAAAGCGCTTGGATCGTCCAGTTCTGATCCAATAAGCTTGTAACCAAACAATCCTGGTAAAATAAATGAAATCGATGTTGAGCCAGTAGCTCCAACTATAGCCAACACAAATGCAAACGACTTCAATGAGATAGCAAGTGTGTATGCAGTAATCAAAAGAAAAATGGTAAGGACAACAAAGGTCTTGTGTGTGAATGGAACAACATGTAAATTAGTCTGTTCTTCTGCGTCTCCTTCATTACTTCCTTGAAGCAACAGGGTCGACTCATTCACCTCTTCTGACTTCTCTTCCCATCTTTTTCTAGCTGAGTAATAAATATTGTTGAAAGAGATTCTTGCTGGGTAAAACATTAAAGGGAAAGAGAAAAGAACCATGAAAACGATGCACAATCTTCCCAACCATGTTGCTGCCCCATTAGGATACGACAAAATAACATTTCCATTGACACTAGACCCAAAGGTCAAGTAGCCTGCAAGTCCCACACCAATAAACAACACACTAGAAAGGATGATGGCAAAGTTGATCAAACGAGTCAAATTGGTCAAGGACTTGTCTTTTGCTTCATTGATAATTGAAAACATATTCTGTTGACCGCTGAAAGCAAACACGATGATTGAAAATGTACTAAACACTCCGGTAACACTTGATGGGAAGTACTCGATTATTCCAGAACGAGGAATGTCATTAATGAAGAAGTGAGAAACAACGAGTAATGATATGTAAAATATAGAAATCAAAGCCAAAATTGAAGTGTATCTCAAAGCATCAAGTTTCTTTGCAAACGATAACGGCACCGTGAAAAGTGCTGAAAACAACAACCAAAAAGTTCTATAATGCTTTTCATCAACATAAGGGACATTGGTTATTATAGTAGGCATCAAATCACCAATGAGCACCAAGTACGAAATGGCGCATCCAAAACATTGAATAGCAATGGCAATGTCAAATATAACAGACAATTGTGGATACGTGATTAAACATAAACCAAAGAAATTTGCATGCCCGGTAGCAATGTACCTTGATACATAGGCTTGTATGAATAACCCAAAGCCCGAGGTAAAGGCAGCAATTATGATGATAAAAGTTCCGAATATAGTTCCATCTGTGGCGTATGCCAATGGCATAGATAACAACCCAGCTCCAATGATTGTCTTTGCCAAATTGATGGCGGACGAAATGTTAGATGCACCGCTGCTTACATTATCTATAGATGGCATAGTTGGTGTTCTTTGTCAAAAAAAGCGGGTGGAACTGAAGCTTCTCTAATGATGATGCAATTTCAAATCACATCAAATGTCAAAAACAAAGAGAAATTTATAAGCGGCGCGAATTTCCTAATTGAATATGCAGGCTCGCATACAGTGTTTAGTATGGATAATTTATGTCGCACTACTATGAATAAAGAATAAGACACTGTAGCTGCGCAAGAGAGGGATTTGTGAGTGTGATTTTGGGCACGTTTAGCTATACGGATCAGTGGTTTACAGTCTGCTCATGACCGACTTCAAACAACGTGACTCTGGTGTTACCAAGGTCTTGGAGAGCCCCAATGGGATGCGCCACAATTGTGAATCGTGCGCTACCAACGTAGTATTAAAAGTTTGAGGTTGGGAGAAGCAGCTTATTGGTGATGTAGTGCCAGAACTCTTTAACCTCCAAACTAGAGTATTGATTACTTTACTCTATAAAGTAAATTTGCAAATATTGTAGTTTTTTCTTATTGTGTGTGACATTATTAAATTTTTTGCAATAATTTGCGACGAAATAATTCATTTATCAACTAACTAACCTTTGAAGAACTCATGCCAAGATGACCCGTATATACTCTTGGGCCCTACATAGAGAGTGCAGTACCTCCCTACTCTCTCTATATCTTTGGTGTTCTATTTGGTTGAGTATTCACAGCTGAAAGCCGCAAAGCCTCTTCAATAGCAATTATAAGATAACACAAGAAATTGTGTTTGACAGTTCAGTTGAATATTTACCACTGAAGTCAAACGAGGTTTTGAAATATACAGCTCTTTATACGATTGAGAACTGATCTACCTGTTGAACACAGTATAAATATAGAATCTACGTCGGTGATCAAACTTTGCTTGAGGCTATAAGAGGATATAAAGTAGGAAAGACAAACAAGAAAAAAATCTTCAAAACCTCCAAAATCGTTGCAATAAACTCGAAGAGAAAAAAAATATACAACGGTTCATGTTGTTTATACAAGTTCTTTTTAGAGATTCAAGAAGGTCTACAACCAATACACTATCGCTACAGTGCTGAACAGAGTTGTTTAAATAGTTTTCTCAGACGACATCAACTATATTTTCCGATTGAAAATTATCCTCCACACAATAGCTACCTTACTTGCTGCAATATAGTTAAACATACTCACAATGTCGTCAGATGGAGAATTCACGAGAACCCAAATATTCGGTACCGTATTTGAAATTACCAATAGATACACTGACTTGAATCCTGTTGGTATGGGTGCCTTTGGTTTGGTTTGTTCTGCCGTCGACAAATTGACAGGTCAAAATGTTGCCGTTAAAAAAATCATGAAACCCTTTTCAACTTCGGTTTTGGCTAAAAGAACTTATAGGGAGTTGAAGTTGTTGAAACATTTAAGACATGAGAATTTGATCACTTTGGATGATATCTTCATTTCACCATTGGAGGATATCTACTTTGTTAATGAGTTGCAAGGTACAGATTTACATCGATTGTTGACATCAAGACCTTTGGAAAAACAATTCATACAATACTTTACGTATCAGATATTGAGAGGAATGAAGTATATACATTCGGCTGGTGTTATTCATCGCGATTTGAAACCTTCCAATATTTTGATTAATGAGAATTGTGACTTGAAAATTTGTGATTTCGGTTTAGCTAGAATTCAAGATCCACAAATGACTGGATATGTTTCCACAAGATACTATCGTGCCCCAGAAATTATGTTGACTTGGCAAAAATACGATACTGAAGTTGATATTTGGTCTGTTGGATGTATATTATCTGAGATGATTGAAGGAAAACCTTTATTCCCTGGTAAAGATCATGTACATCAATTCTCCATTATAACGGAATTATTAGGAAGTCCACCAGCTGATGTCATTGATACTATTTGCTCAGAGAATACGTTGAGATTCGTGCAATCATTACCACATAGAGATCCTATCCCTTTCAGTGAAAGATTTGCGTCTTGCACTCATGTTGAACCTGAGGCAATTGATTTATTGTCCAAGATGTTAGTATTTGACCCTAAAAAGAGAATCAGCGCTGCCGAGGCCTTGACTCATCCATACATGGAGCCTTATCACGACCCTACCGATGAACCAGTGTGTGAGACCAAATTCGATTGGAGTTTCAACGATGCCGACTTGCCAGTTGATAACTGGAGAGTGATGATGTATAGAGAGATTTTAGATTTCCACCAAAGCATTGGTGTTGGTGGAAGTGGGCTCGACTATGAACAACAACAAGTTGCCGACGCCGATGGAAACACAGAGAAATTGGAAGAGTTGAATCGACAACAACAACAACAACAGCAGCAGCAACAGCAACAATTTGCACAGGAACAACAAACTTAAGGGCTGCTTGTTTTCTGTATACGTAGGTGTTAAATTTTTGTATAGCTGAATGAGCTTGTTTCTGCAATGACGTGATCTTTGTGTAGGCTAGATAATTTATGACCGCGAGCACCCATTGGTGATTTTTTGTTGACAAATTGGAACACCTTATTCCATTGTTGTCCAAGCATGCCATTGAAGACACCGAGCAGTCTGTGTAGTGGTAGAACTTACAAGAAGCGGTTGCATGACAGCTTGTTAGTTTCGCTAAGCTACTTAGAAGTAGACAATGATGGCTCTCAAATTTGCGAGTTGACATTTCAAAACACATCAAAGAAGGACCTCACAGTTAACCCAACAGAATTGACCACCGCCAAGTCCAATGCAGAAGAAGAGTCAAGCTGGCTACCGAGCTTCTTTAAATCCTCGACAAAGACAGAAGAGCTGACAAAGTTAGTACCTCTGACGGAGGATGAGCTGGTTGCCTTGTTTTTAGGACATGTGCAATTGTTTGGCTATGTTGTTTTAAACTACAAATTCCCAATTGACACGAGCTCATTAGATATGAATCGGCACCAGCAATGGTGGAACAATGTGGAATATTTAAATCAGTATTGGCATAGCGAAGAAGAAGAAGAAGAAGGGGATGAAAAAGACCCACACATAATTGTCGAGAACACCCCGTTTATTGCACAACAATTGGAATCAAAATTAACTATTGGTGGCAACTTGGGTGGCGTTAAGGACTTGATCGTGAATGAGTACGACTCAAAGCCTCTTCAAGTGAACCCGACGTTTCTTCACGATTTGATCAACGTATTCGATTCCTACCCCAAAAGCAACTCCAGTCTTCCTTTGAAAGACTTGACAGATACTATTGTACCGATATATACTACTCCACAATCCCTTCTATTTTCTGATTTGAAAATACCAAAAAATTCACTAAAATCGTTTAAATTTAGCGTGCCTGTGAATGATAAGTTGCCACCAAGTTACAGCACAAGGCTGACAGGGCCAGCGTGTGATCAAGGATGGGTCAGCACGAGATATGCACTTGTTATCAGCTTGCAAGAGAACAGCATTGTTGAACCAGCAAAAACAATATATTTCCCATTTAACATTGTTCCTCATAGGTATGTTTCTAACAAAGTATTACAAAGGTTTTACTTTGAAGAGCCACCGGGGTTGGACAAAACTTGGACAGTGAAGAGTATAGATGATGAGGCCAAAAACTCACCGGTGGCAAACGGTTCCTCAGCAAAAGCCGATTTCCTAAAGGATCTTTCAGACTTGATTGAGTCAGATGTGTACAATATGCCAAAGGTCTCGACAACAGAGCGAAGAAAAAGTAGTATCAAAACCACGCTGACAGAAATTTCCGATGAGAGCTTGTACACAGCTCAGATTCCATCGAATTTAAAGACACTGTATCAATTAAAAATCAATGATGATGAGGTGTGCAAGATTTCAATATCCAAACCTTACTACCATGTTGGAGAGGACATTCACTTTAAAATTGAAATGAAATTGAAAGACAAGGAATCGCAAATTATCGGGCTAATTGCATACTTGGAGGCTTATGAAACCTATCATTTGCGAGAGGGAGGAAGACATGCTGTCAACAAGTATGAAGTTTCAGGAAATATAAAGATCAATACCTTGGCCGCCGCTTTGACTAATCTAAATGGCGCCAAAGCTACAGTATCAGAGTATATCAACATACCCAAATATTTGTCACCCCAATATCAGAGCAAATCTTTTATGGATTTGACATATTGGTTGAACTTTCAGTTGAATTTTGCCAAGCTTGCTGAAGAGGATGTTGGTGCAACGGATCTTTGTTTTAAGTCTAATACTTTTTTACGATCCGATGCTATCGGAAACACCCAACATTTTAAGGTGCCTATCCACATAATAAGTTCTGCCGCTGAGTGAGGCTACAATCGTTTTGTGTTGTTTTACATCATCATTTCTGACGGTGTTAACATGATAGCATGTAAACGTTTAGAAGCACGTATCATTTGAAAATGGCGACTCAATACCGTTATTGTTCGGCTTTGTTGCTGAAGCAATTCAAGCTTTTTTTTAATGGATCTTTCACAGATGGACTCATAGTTCTAGATCTCTTTCTGAAAACTCTACGCTAATCATAATAAATCACAAATCCTCATTTCCTATTCTGTACAATTTTTCGACTATTTAGTGCACTTATTTTATGACAATAAAGGGTTAAAAATTTGACACATTAACCAACCTATTTTCGACGGAGATAAGTTACAACACAATGACACAATTCAGTGAGTTGAAATAACCTAGCAGTTGTTGCAATTGCGTATTTATAATTGGCAGCAAATTGTGGTTTTGGGGTATTGTATTCCGGTTTTTAGCTGCGAAAGCATTCGCCAACAAAAATTTAAACGTATTATTGTTATAAAATATGAACATTTCCTAATTAGGAAAAGAAGTTTGATACTTTGAACATAAATTTGTTTTGTGTATTATTGCACTACCTTTGTTTAGCTCAAAATTAAATAGATCTGCACCTTTACTTAATCACTTCTTTTCTCAACTGGGAAATAATTTTTGCATCCACGATAGAGATTAATAGGCAGCAAGGAAAGGGGATTTTCCACCTTGAGTAATGGGTACGATCTTCTCATTGTTTAAGCCACAACACACACGCTAAATAGTCGAAAAGACATCTCTTGTGCATGTGACTGGTTTCATATAAATACCTTTCAGGCGCCCAGTTTTCACTCTTCACTGTAAGATCTGCTTTCTTCTCCCAAATTGCTGCTTCATTAATTTTACACTCGTTATCAGCAGGATATCAAAAGATGAAGTTTTCAACTATTTTGGCGTCGACCTTGTCGCTTGTTTCTTTTGTGACAGCACAACCCGTTGCACCAGTCTCCGGACAATTGACTGTGAAGCTTGAAACTAGAGAAATGGGAGATAGTATCATTCAAGCTTATCAATTGGAACAAAGAGACCTCTCTGATATTGTCAGTGGTCTTCTTTCAAACATTAACTTCACTGCTATCATCGATGACATTGATTTTGACGGAATTGCTGAATGGATTAATGGTTTGTTAACTGAAAACAACAACATTCAATATTTGGAGAACATTTTGAATTTCCTTGGTCGTACAAACTTGGTTCCTATCCTTATTGGTTTTGTCGTCTCAAACAATGAGACTAGACACCTTGCTTACGAAGCTGTGGTTAGTGTCGTCAATAGTGGTGTTGATCCAGAACCTTTGTTTGTTGCTTTGAAAGATTCCGGTTTGTTGTATACAATCATTGCCGACTTAGTTGAAAATGAAAACACCTTGCCACTTGTTTTCAGAGTTATTGAACAAACACTTAGTGGAATTGACTTTGGTGCCCTCATCAGCCAATTCTTAGTAGGTGGAAGTGCAACAGTCACATTACAGACCAACTCAAATGGAGGTAGCAACACTGGCGGAGCAGCCGAACCTACTTTGGTTGTTTCCAACCCGCTTGGTGGTAGTGGTGATTCAGGTAGTACTGCAGCTGCAAACACCCAAGGCTCTGGGGGGGACAACCAAGCTTCTAGCTACAGTTCTGTCGATGTTAATTCGATTAACCAATTGATTTCCCAAGCAGCTGGTGAAAACACCAATACCGCCACCAGTGTCACCAGAACAACTAACCAGGGTCAATCACAAGCCACATCATACGACTTGGCCACATTGACTGGGCCAGCATTTCAATCTGTTCCAACTTCTCAAATCGGACAAGGTCAAACTTCTGTCAACTATGCTTCACTCACTGCAGTTGCTTCTGCCCTCGGTGGTTCTGCTAAAAAGAGAGATACTTTTGATGAAGTCTTAGAAATCATTGCACAAAAGAGAGCTGAAGAATATGATGAAGCTGTTTTGGCTAGTGAATTGGCAAAGAGAAATGGTGTTGAAGATTTGTTAACCACTATTTTCACAGCTATTGCCCAATCCAACTTGATCAATGAAACTATCAACTACTTGCTCACGGATAGTCAATTTGAAGGATCTGTTGTATTGATTATCAGAGATGTCTTGGCCAGTCTTACACCAGCTACATTTGACTTTGACACTCTGAGTCCATTGATCGCTGCCATTCAAAACTCTGGATTGATCCCAGACCTTATCTCTAGAGCACTTAACGATGATGACTTGAAAGCTGCTCTTCTCAGAGATGTTCGTCAAGTAATCAGTCAGATCGGTTCATATTTGGGAATTTCCAAGAGAGAAGTTTATGAAAGACTTTATGCTAGAGACGAGGAGGTTACCTCAAGCTTTATCAGTATTGTTTCACAATCTACTATCAATTCTAACGCTTCAACAGTTGCTACTATTGATGCCGCAAATGCTGGGTCTTCCGCATCATTGAATTTGGTCAGTGTTGCTCTTGCTGCAATTGGTTTGTCAGCGTTTGTTTTGTAATGAGCATACTTAAACTGCAGCGTGAGGAGGACTCTTAAGGGCATCATTCATGTTCAAATTTATTTTCGTTTCTTTCATTTCTATAAAATATACCTTTTCGATTTACAAAGTATAGTTATTAATTTATTTTAGAAATTTTGTTAATTGTGATATGTCAATGTAGATCTCGATTGCTTTTACAGTGTTTTTAATTTTTCTTCATACTAGTGCGTCATAAAAGTTCATACCACATCGACCTAATTTTTCATACCATATCTATGCATTAAACTCTACGGAAAATCATTGCTTGGTCGACTGAGTCGCACTGGTATGAATTAATTGTTTCACCTTGATATAAAAAATTTAGGCGTACTAGTATGAAATAAAAATAAAAACACTGTATTATCACCGGACAAATGTTGCAGCAAACGAAAATAATATTTTGTTTGTAATCAGATCGAGAGTAGTCCGGTAAAACATATCCAACAAAACTCAATGGGCACCCAATCTAACTTGAGCCAGCAGATGAGGGACTTACTGTGTACCTCGTTTCCTGAAGAGCAAGGTGAAGATTACTCACACGAATATGATGGCGATAGTGATGATGAGGATTTGTCAAAATCCATTAAATCTGCTCACTACTCTTCATCTCAAGATAGATTCATGAAAGATCATGATTTAAAGGTTAAAACATTTGAGGCATTGCATGGGAATCTGGGGTCAAAGCCATCACCACCAGGAGGCGCAAACCTTAGGAGAAGATCCTCCGTTATCGATATGCCACACAATTTACATCCACCTCCATCTCAAGCACCGCATGTAGCTACAAACAATGATTACATATTTGGAACTAACGCTTTACCCGAGGAAGTGCCTTCTAGTGAGCTTATCCAGTTTTATCTGGATGTAAAGCATTGTTTGGATCTTCGCCACAAATACTTGAATATTTCATTACAAACACCAGAGCTGTTGAACCCTAAAAATCAACTGGACTGGAAAATCTATCCCGCACCTCCCAAACCAACTTACAAATCAAAGAACAAATTCAACCAGGTGAGGACAACTCCAGATGAGGGTGAAGAGTTCGACTTCAGCAAATGTGACATTCCTGACTTGGGTGCAACTGATTATTATTTTGTATTAAATGAAGAGGGGGTGTATGAGGTGTTTGATGATTCGAATAACGAGAAGCTTGTCCAGGTACCAAACTTGCACGAGTATTACAATGATCTAGCTTTTATTGGTAACATTTCATCCGATGGGCCAACGAAATCCTTTTCGTTCAAAAGATTGCAATATCTAGAAGCCAAATGGAACATGTATTACTTGTTGAATGAGTTTGAAGAGACAAAACAATCAAAAGCAAATCCTCATCGTGATTTCTACAATGTAAGGAAGGTTGATACACATATTCATCATTCGGCATGTATGAATCAAAAACACTTGCTTCGTTTCATTAAATATAAATTGAAAACTGAGCCAGATGAACCAGTAATATTCCGTGATGGCAAGATTTTGACGTTGGCTGAGGTTTTTCAATCGTTGAAATTGTCAGGATACGATTTGTCAATTGATACATTGGATATGCATGCACATACAGATACTTTCCATAGATTTGACAAGTTCAACTTAAAGTATAACCCAATTGGGGAGTCGAGATTGAGGGAAATCTTTTTGAAAACTGACAACTTTATCGACGGAAGGTATTTGGCAGAACTTACCAAACAAGTTATGGAGGATTTGGAGAACTCCAAGTACCAAATGAACGAGCTTAGGATCTCAATATACGGTAGGTCTATTCATGAATGGGACAAGGTGGCTTCGTGGGTGATTGATAATAAATTGTTTAGTCACAATGTCAGATGGCTTATTCAAGTTCCTAGATTGTATGACATCTACAAAAAGAATGGAAATATTCGTTCATTTTTGGATATTGTCAAGAATCTATTTGAACCATTATTTGAGGTTTCAAGAAATCCGAAATCGCATCCCAAATTATATATCTTTTTGCAAAGAGTAGTTGGGTTTGACTCTGTTGATGATGAGTCAAAGGCGGACAAACCGTTGCCACCACATAAATACCCTTCTGCGATGGAATGGAACTTTACATCCAACCCTCCTTACTCCTACTACATATACTATTTGTATGCTAACATTGCCAATTTGAACCATTTACGATTGAAGAATAATTTCAACACATTCGTTTTGAGACCTCATTGTGGTGAAGCGGGTGATCCTCATCATTTAATTAGTGCCTTTTTAACATCTTATGGAATATCGCACGGTATATTGTTGAGAAAACTCCCATTCATACAATACTTGTATTACCTTGACCAAGTTGGACTTGCCATGTCACCTTTGTCCAACAATGCGTTATTCCTCACTTATGACAAGAATCCTTTTTACAATTTTTTCCAAAAGGGGATGAATGTCTCCTTGTCAACAGATGATCCGTTACAATTCTCATATACAAAGGAGCCCTTGATTGAGGAATATTCAGTAGCAGCACAAATTTACAAATTGTCAGGAGTTGACATGTGTGAATTAGCGAAAAACTCCTGTTTACAAAGTGGCTGGGAAGCGACAATCAAAAAGCATTGGTTGGGTAAAAACTATATGAAAGGCGGGGTCGAGGGTAATGACATAGAAAAAACAAACGTCCCTGATATTAGAGTCCTCTTTAGAGAAGAAACTTTGAAAAGTGAGCAACATTTGGTACAATACTATAACGAAATGAAGGAGAAACAAGCAAACAACGAATAATAGACGTCGATTTACAAAATGTCTGATTGTTTCACATTGTTCTAGACTAGAGTATACAAACAAAAATGAAGTGAAATTTTTGCCAGCAATTTGTATTCACTTATTGAACACCTCGTAAACCATATCTCTGAGCATAGTTGAAGTACTCGGCTTTTTTAGGATCTATAACCATTCCGTCGGCATCTCTTGGAAGAGCTTTTATCTTCTTTAATTGATGTTCGAGACCGTACTTAGTACAGAATTCGAACGATGACTGCAAAGCACATACAAGATTGTCATTAGAGTGATGCGTATTTGCCATAAC
The DNA here is from genome assembly GCF_000315875.1 of Candida orthopsilosis Co 90-125. Lineage (NCBI taxonomy): Eukaryota > Fungi > Ascomycota > Pichiomycetes > Serinales > Debaryomycetaceae > Lodderomyces > Lodderomyces orthopsilosis. The sequence goes on from NC_018292.1 coordinate 2,465,219, forward strand.
ATCATAGTCTAGAACCCCCCATTTTATCAATTCTTTGAGCAATCCCTTAACATTCACCCTGTGTACAGTGTAATCACTAACCGATAACGTCAAGGTCAAGTAGTCCTCAACTATAGCACCCGTAGAGTCCTTATCGGTGACCCACTGTGAGATCCCATTTGGAATCAAGACACTTGATCTCAAGCATGAGTTTTCTGGATACAACAAATCCCATCCTGGGACATACATATCGAAGGATAGTGAGGAGGATATATGGGTCACCTTGTAATGGTTCCGAGAGTCCTTTCTTTCCTTCACTATCACCACCAAGTTCGGCCGGTACATTGAGCTTCCACATCCGCAGTCATTGATGTGAGCTCTGGCAAAACCAGCCCACACCTCTTTGTTGTCTTTGACAGTGGCCAAGTCATTCAAGTTTATTAATTGAGTCCCTCCTCTAAATGGGCCGACTTGGTTTTTAGGTGACAACAGTGTATTAAACCTGTAGTCATAAGTACACGCGCCTTGCAAATCACATTTTAAGATATCCAAATTTGCCCATCTGAAAACAAAATAGATATGAGAGTCGTATCCGTCAACTTGACGATCAAGGTGGCTTGTGAACGGTGTCCAGTTTTTTTGAGTTCTTAATCTATAATTTTCAAGTTTAAGCTCAACAGTTTTGCTATATTTTCGTTCGTCAAATTGCCATGGCCAACAAGCTGACATCGCACGGTAGCATCTTTGTGTGGTGACTAGTTTTTCATCTTCGTCATCATCATAGGTATCCATCTTGCAATTATACGAATTGTACAAAATCAATGGCTCATCGTATCCTCCTTCGTTCTTGATTAAGATCAACCGGGGATCTTCAGGTCCATAGTATTGATCTTCATTAATCTCTGGGTCCTGCCAGAAAGGAATAGGTACAACTTGTGGAAAGTTTAGTATATGTTGTTCACTACTCGGCGAGTTGCGAGCTCTGGGAACTAACAATCGAGTACCCACCAACTCATTCCAATTTTCGTCATACAATTGCGCATAAGACAATGAAACTAGTGGCGAGTTTCTAGTCCCCTTTGGACTATACATTATGCGGGATACCATATAGTGAACTCCATAATCCTTCAACCAAACTGAACTTCCCGCTAAACGAAACCAAAACTTATCCACTACGTCAAGATCCAACTGTAGTCTTAATTCTGGAAGTATGATTTTCTTTAATCCTGCCAAGTATGGATTCTCACCTGATTCAATGTCATTGAGGATATTCTGTAGTACGTCATGCAAGGGGGTCTTCATATGCACTGCTTTGCTTATCATTACCAGCGAGTTCAATTGCAACTTGTTACACTGTTGTAGATCCAAGTTTATATTTTCAGCTAAGCTGAATGCAGTAAAGTCGTATTGAGTGTACTTTAGTCTGTGAAGCTCTTTACCTGGATCGATGTCAATAGCTTGATTGAATTCGGTTGACCCCAGGAGATGGTACCTTAAATAATCCTCATTCAATTTAACAAACTTGCCCAACTCCTTTTCATTTTTGAACAAGTCCTTTGGAATGATAACCTCATTCTTGATAATCCTGGCGAGGTCGTCATTTCTAAAAAGTAGGAATATTTGGAATATCAGAAGTGCAATTAAGGTCGCCGATAGCAAATAAAGTGATTGCTTCCTAAGAATTCGTTTATATACCATTGTTGGATTCATCTTTAAAGCTGGAGGCTTATTCATTGTAGATTTCAAACATTGAATTTGGATGTAAGACTGAAAGAGAACCGAGTACAAATTTATATTGTTTGTGTCTTTTTTGGTGACTGATGTAGATCTTTGCAGATCGTCCATCTATTTACTAATCTATATTTAAACAATGCATTTAATCGCGTTTACAGATTCTATTTTCCCGTGCATTGACCGAATTCTAGAACGTCTCATGCAGGCACATTGTAAGTAATAGAAAGGATGGTGTCTTTTGTTATTATTTCAAAGTAACTTGATGGGTGAAGAAGAAAGCCTCATTTTATTAGAATTTACAGTATAGCACTGTTTCAAATTTATAAGCATATGTCGGAGTGAAAACGTCCAAGGATTAAATTAAAAGTAGTTTCTACTGTCAATAGACTCTTCCATGTGTTACCCATAAGTAAGGGCGAGAAATGCCCTCCGGCAAACTTTCAAGTACACTCTTTGAATCTGCATCGCGAAGAGGTTTCACTGGTTCCGTATATACGTACCCACACCTTCTGAATCGGTGAGTCAACACAAAGAGTTGAGATAACAATATAACCTTCTTTTCACAACTATAAAAGAGCAAACATCTATAAAACTCTTCCAACTGTAGCACCACTTGATTCTTTAGTTTCAACCTTTCTCAATGACTTTCCTCCCGTGATTTGACTCAACAAGGCTCCGACATCAGGTGTGGATGGCGCTTCAACACCAACAGGTGCATTAGGCGCGGTTGCAGGAGGTGGGGGAGGAGGGGGAGCTTCCGGGGCACCAAAAGTGGGTGCCGGAGGAGCTGGTGGCGCAGGAGCTGGCGGAGCTGGTGGAGCTGGCGACGGAGGTGGAATGGAGCCAGATGATGGAAGGGGAGGTGCTACTTCGGCAGGAAGCGGTGGCGCACTAGACGTAGCATCATTTGATTGTTGTGCTCCATAAGCCTCAAACAACGGCACAGGTGGGATTGATTCAGCTGGAGGTGGTGGCGGTGGTATTTGTGAAATCGAACCCAGTGGAGGTGGAGGAGAAATTGAATCATCCGAAGGGAGGGGTGGAATCGATTCAGTTTCACGGTCACCTGTAAAAGGTTGACTACTTGGAGATGATTCTGCAGTATTCCATCCGGGACCACTAGATCCAGTTGATGAATCCTCCAAGTTTTCCGTATTTGACACTGGTATAGTCGTGACTGGCTCGGGCTCAGCTTGTGGTTCAGACACATCGTTCAATTTACTTTCTTGATTTGGAGCGTTTAAAGACTCCGACGTAGGAGTTGACAGTGGTGCCATACCACCAAATAACGAATTAGCCAACTTGAGAGCATCTGCTCTATTTGGTGTATCATCATCAGAATCTTCTTCTTCGGAATCGCTCCAGCTATTATCATTCAGAATACCTCGTTGGAAATTTCTTTGCATGTTCGCCTTTTCAGTGTTAACCTGTTGAAACTGCTTTTTGAAGAAAGGATTGTTATCATGTCTGGGAGGCTTAGGCTGCTCAGTTTGAGTGCGAGCTTCAGGGAGAGCAACAGCCTGTGGTTTCACTTCAGTCTCCTTGTACTTCTCGTCTGATCGACCAGCAGCATTCTTCAGTATCTCAACAGCAGCTTCTTGTTTTGGTTTCAATGATTCTTGAGCAGTTTTATCAAAGCCCGATTGGGAGGTGGCAGTATTATCTTTATTTATTTCAGGCCCTTCTGGTGTATTCAACGATTCATTGAAACTTTGAGTGACCGGAACTTGAGATTTGATTACAGACTCTGCATTCAAAGGTGTCTTTTCTGATTCGTTACTGGCTGGTTGCGAAGGAATTGCTACTTTGGGAGGTTCGGGCTGAGCTGGCGGAGATGGTTGAGGCAGTTGGATGAAGCTCTCCCTCGGCTTTTCCACTACCTTTTGTGCAGTAGGCTGTGAAGAGTCATTAACATGTGGCACCTCTGGTACACCTGTCTTTTGTTTCACAAGTGGTGACACATTATTATTCTTAACTTTCTCTTGTGTCAGAGCCTTTTGTTCATGATTTTGCTGGGATTGGACAGCTGAAGGAGCCAGCTTTTCAGTAGATTTTCTTCCGTGATTTTTGTTACGACTAATTCCAAGTTTTTCAAGTCTAGCAGCCATTCTTTTCTCCGCTTCTGCTTTGATGTAAGCAGCTCTTTCTTCTGGCGTTGAGTAGTTAGCTACTGGTGCAGCCGATGGAGTCTTGACTGAATCTTTCTGCACAGAAACTTGCTCTGGTTGTGATCGTGTTCCGAAGCTGTTTACTTGGGGAGCAGACACAGCAGTGGCTTTCGCTGTTGCATTGTCTTGATATCTCTGCAATTCTCTAACAAACGAAGCAACAGTCTGACTAATTCCAAATCCCTTTTCCCATTTCTCATACCCAACCTCGACCCTGGCTGAGCTTTTGAGTTTGGAAACACATTCATCGTCCATAGTCTTGATTCCCGTCTCAATGTCTTTTACCATATCTGATTGTCCTTTCAAGTCAGCTTTTGACTTTTGGACAGCATCCTTGAACTTGTAATCTGCACCTCCACTACCACCTTTACCAGTAAGTAAAGCCATTTTTTGTTTCAAATCAACTTTACCTTTATCATTAGCGATGCTGTTGAGATCAACACTCTTGTCGTCCCATGATGGGTCTTCTTGTTTCAATTTAAGTTTGGCCAACTCAATACTTTTTTCGGAAATCTCTTGATTCACCTTGTTAATATTTGATATTAATTTGGGAATCTTATCTCTCGTTAATTGGTTCAATCTTTGAAGTAACACGTTCTTGTTATTATTTGGAGCCTGAGTTGTAATCTTGGTTTGTAAATCAAAAATTTGGCTCTTTAACTTGTCAATTACGCTGGTGTCGTTGCGCTGTTTCTCTTCATCTTCGACATCCAAAGCATCTAACAAGATCTTCTTCTCTTTGATGGATTTCTTTAATTGATCTATAGTAAGATCAGAGTCCTTTTTATTAGACAAAGCTGGCGATGCCAGATCTCTACTCTTGTGGCGGGCACGAGAGACATAGCCAACAATGTCATCATCATTTTTAAATCTTGCACCATCCACTTTTGTTTGTGGTTTATAATTCTTTGCTGACTTGATACCTCCATTATTCTTTAATGAGTTTTTCAAGTTGTCCATAGTGTCTCTAAAAGTTCTATCAGCTGGGGGAATCAACTCTGGTGGTAGTCTAAGAGGAATCTCCAACCCATTCAATCTTCTATAAATCAAATGCATGGCCACTGCAAACTGATTCTTGTTTAATTTACCCGCATCATCGGTGTCCGCTAAGGTCCAGATTGTTTCTAAATCCAGTCTACTCAATCCTGATTTAGTAAACACATTTAAAGCAACACTGGAGTCCACATATCCTTTTCTGCCTGTATCCCATGCTTGAAACAAGTTGTCATAAATTTGTTTCTCTTGTTTGGTAATGGCCCATGTGACATTACTAGCGGCGTTGTTGTTCATTGCCTTATTCAAATCCTGATAGTTTTGAGTAGTATTTGGTTGAAAGACTTTGTGCATTGTGTTTAAGCCAGAATAGCCACCGATTGGCATATTGACAAACCCCCATTCACCAGGTCTTCCAGTTGGTTGTGTTTGCAAGTAGCCAGTAGGTTGTTGTTGCAAGAATCCAGTTGACTGGGGTTGTAATGCACCCGTTGGCTGTTGTTGCAAAGGACCAGTTGGTTGAGATGGCAATGGTACTGGTCCAGTTCTATTTGCTTGTAATGGACCAGTTCTTTGAGGTTGTAAGCCGATAGTGTTGAATCCTCCAGTAGGCTGTTGATTAAACAGAGTCATGCCACCAGTTTGATTCTGTTGTTGGAACCCAGTGGTTTGTGGGGCCAATCCTCCAGTTGTTTGGGGGACAAGTCCTCCAGTACGCTGCTGAGAAAGTTGGTTGAACCCAGTTCCTTGCGCTTGAAGCGGTCCAGTTTTTTGGACTAAACCAGCAGTCTGCTGAGGTTTTAACGGAACAAACTCACCTGGTGCGCCCCCTCCAAAAGTTGTTGATGGTTGGGACTGTTGGTTGTATCCGGTAATCTGGGGAGCGATCCAATTGTTTTGAGGCTGTTGATTGAAAGATGTGGCCTGGGGTTGTTGGTTGAACCCAGTGGCTTGTGGCGCAAATGCATTTGCAGATTGACCGTATCCAGTAGCTTGAGGGGCAAATGAAGTTGGGGGTTGATTGAATCCAGTTGCTTGTGTATTCACGGGCGGCTGATTATACATCCAGTCATCTTTCTTTGCAAACGGAGTATTGGCAAGTATCTTGTTGGGATCATCAGGGATACTGAAGTTGATTGCATCCATAAAGCTCTTCACTTCATTAAGCCACTTTTCAGGAAGAAGCCCAGGAAGAGGTTCTCCACGTTTAGCCATATTACATAAGTGCAAACTCAATGCGAATTCCGGGAAAAGCAAGGATCCGGTTTTATCAACATCAGATAGGGTCCAAATTTCTGCCAAAGTGACTGGACTCAAGCCTGATCTCATCAAAATGGTACTGGCAGAATCACCACTGATTGCTTGTTCTCCACGAGGAACAGCTGTTCTGAATAGATGCTCAAACTTCTTTTGATCATCTACAGTAATAAAAGATAAACGGAAAGGCGGGATTTTCAAATCATGATTTTCCACGACAGTGGGAGCTCCTTGAAATCCCGTTGGCTGTGTTTGAACATACCCAGTAGGTTGGCTTGATGCATACAAATTAGGTTGTGCAAATCCAGTTGGTTGAGTGTAGAGTGGTTGTTGCTGTTGTTGTTGATTGGGTAAACCATAATTGGGGTTATACCCCGTATTCTGAAATGAATTGAACATGCTAGTTTGACGCAGATGATGGTTGGATATCCAGACAGATTGTTCATTTTTTTCGACCGGAATTTATTTGTTCATTTTGTTGCGCCAAAAACGTATCGAAATTTAGAAACTCTGCGGAACAGCTTATTTGCATTCTATACAAATTCTAAATATCTAACACCTCATTCCAAAATGCGATCTCCAATTGAGATACGGTATTGAAAATATCAACTAGCTCCTCTGCACGGATTCTGGTTATTCCATCTACAACTAGAGCATTGAGGGCCAATCGTCCTTCTTTGTCGGCCTTTGAGTACCAATCTGAAGCATACTCATTCAACCATCCTTCGTATATGTCAGGTATTTCAACAGGATTTTCTGCTCTCAATTTTCTACCATAGGCCCCTGCTTCAGCATACCCATGTAAGCAAGGAGCTAAGGAAACTTTTATTCCTAAGAAGTCCTCTTTTTGACCTATATTAAGCAAGTAATCACAATACTCCACACAAGCTTTACCTGGCTTCAACTCTTCAATGTCTCTTTCATAATCTACATTGTATGCTTTGAGCCTCTTTTTGTGATGTTCAATTTCAGTGATGATTTCACCGATTATTGTTGCCGCTGCATGTGTCTGTTGGTATGTAGGGGCTTTTGAGGCCAATAGTCCATGCATTCTAGCATATATGATGAGATAATGGTAGTCTTGTTTCAAATAGTAAAAAAAACTCTCAAATGGTAGAGTGTTCTCTGCCAACCTTTTAACAAATGGATGTTCGACATATTTTTGCCATGTTTGTTTCACTCGTGGATGGGATGACAAGTAATCAACAAAGGTGTTGTTGTCATCAAATTTTAAAACTTCATTACCACCTACTTCAATCAAATGAGACACTTGTGTACATGGAGTCAAATTATGGTTCAACGGTCCATTTCCGTAGCCCAACTTTGTCATTTGCAACATTCCCTTGTGAATGAAATCAATGGAGATAGTAACAGAATCAGTGAGACTTTTCCCATTGGTGAGATTTGCTGCAATTGCTGAGGCCAACGTACACCCAGTACCGTGGGTGTTTTCAGAGTTGATGTACTCGGAGCTGTAAAGAGTCAATATTTGAGACTCACTTTCGTACAAAATATCAATCACTTGGGAACCGTTTTTGGACACATTTCCTTCTTTGTCAAATGGTATATGACCACCTTTTACCAACAAGTTGTTGCATAAGAGGTGGCTCTGTAGATCAACAACAAACTTTTTAAACTCTTCAACATTGGTTATTTCGTAAGGACTTTTGAACAACCCGTACAATGCTTTAGCTTCTGGTAAGTTTGGGGTGATTAAGTAAGCATCCTTCATTAAACATTCAACGCAATATTTAATCCCATCCAAATCAAACAATTGACTACCGGAAGTACTAACCATTACTGGATCAATCACAAACTTGACCTTTATATCGCACTTCACAATCTCCTCAATTGCTTCTTTAGTTAGCATCCCAGTTTTCACCACTTTTAATGGTGCATTCTCATACCCATAAAAGTCTTCCAAATTAGCATTCAAGATTTCTGCAAGTAATTTCCGTGGTGTTTTTTCAATTGATTTGACCCCTTTGGTATTTTGCGCTGTTAAAGCAGTGATACAAGTTGCTCCATAGACTCCAAATGTACTGAATGTTTTCAAATCGGCTTCAATTCCTGCTCCTCCAGAAGAATCACTACCAGCAATTGTCATCACCACTGGCAACGCAACATTTCTGGCTTCAGGTTTGTTGATTTTTAAGTACTCTGTCTTCATGAAAGTTTAATGTTTAACCATTAGAAGCTTATTATATTTTTGGGTAAAGTTTTCAGAACATTCTTTGTTTTTCATGGATTGTTAATGAGAATGCATAAAGAGGTGCAGCGGGCCGAAAAATATGCGCTTATGAAGTCGTGAAGGAAAAATTGTGAAATTGCGCTCTAAATATGAATTCAGATGGCTGGACCCCAAATATCCAATTCAAAAAAATGGGATAGGTTTTCTCTCATCAGAGATTCCAATCCCTCTGTACTTCAATCATTGGAGCTTCAACCCTACCTTCCTTGTTTGAGGGGAAACTCTATGTTACGAGGAATATATTACCAACCTAGAATGAAAGTAAGGCTCAATAATAATTTCTTTTGACAATTGCAGGACTTTCTGGTCAATAAATGCAACAGTGCTGTTTCATTTAGAACTTGTTGATGCTAGTATCCATCCACTTTATAAAAGTAATCAAATTTCAGTTTTGCAGGTGCTGGTAGCGCTGAACTACAATTTTGGAAGAACAAAACTTGGATTATCAAAACTCAATCCAATATCAATCATCAATAAAAACATTGCAAAGACAAGCGCATATAGCGGCAGAAGCATATAATACCCCTTACTTTTACGACTGAGTATTTCAGTCAACTCGATTTGTTTTCTTTTATCAATTGAACATCTGGTACACAAAGCTTAATTTAAGATAGCACCGTTGCAACTAGAACTCGTGTGAAAACATCAAACCAACAGATAATTTATTATATCAATCGACCAAGAGAACTAATTTTCAACAACCGATATGTTTAGAGATCGAACTAAGCTATTCTTATCTTACCGTCGAACAATTTTTCGAGATCCACCCCATAGGAAACCATTTCGAGACGACGCACAGGACGACGATAACGATACCGATAGTCTATTTGATTCAGAACAAGACAATCTCATCATTTCGTCGCGGAAGCGTCAGCAGCAGAGATCATCAAATGTATTTTCGCAACTGCATAGACCAGGTGATAATGGAAAAGAAGATATCGAAATGAAGCCCATAATCCCCACTCAATTTGAAATTGCTAAAGACTTGGACATTTGCCTCACGGTAATCGATAAACAAACTCAAGAGTTAAATTCGTTATACAAGCAACTTATAATAATCAACAAATCGTCCAAAAAACAAGTCGAGAATCAAATTGAAGAATATAGTTATCAAATTTTACAAAATTTTGAAAAATGTTATATTGGAATCAAGAAATTTGAATATTTAACCAAGAATCATGAACGATTACAGGTTAATTATACTGCTCAAGACTTAAACATCTTGACCAATATGAAGAAAAATTATGCCAATAAGATCCAACAACATTTGTTGGTGTTTCGAAATTTACAAAATAATTATATGAATTTTCTACGTGATGATGATGATGAGTTTGATTTATTAATTAATGAAAAACGTAATCAACGAGGATTGAAAAACGAACAGCTTACCGGTGAGAACATTGAAGAATTGAGTAAAGAAATTGTTGCATCCACTCAACAACCACATCACCAGCAACAAACCCAAGTTCAATTGCAACAGAATACCAATGATCAATATTTGGAACAACGTGAACAAGAGATCAATAAATTAGCAATGGGAATCTTGGAAATATCAACCATGTTTAAAGAAATGGAAAGCATGGTGATTGATCAGGGAACAATGTTGGATAGAATTGATTATAACTTGACAAATACAGTACATGACTTGAAATCTTCAGATAAAGAGTTGATAAAAGCCAGGACGTATCAGAAAAGAACCACCAAATGTAAAATTATATTTTTTATGGTGTTGTGTGTGTTTGCATTATTGATGATTTTGATGTTGCGACCTGGAGGTAGTCATCGTACTGAGAAAATTATTGAAAAGCCACAAGAACCTTCCAAGGGTGGTGAGGACTCGACCTCTAAGCTGCCAGTTGAAGTCAATCATCCAGATTCTCCGGTGGATGGATCGAAGCCAATTGATATTGATGGGGTAATCTGAAAGCTTTAATGTACCTGATACGTAGAAGTGAAATTGAATAATTTTACGAACCAACTAAGAAAATGTGATTCTACGCCCATATATAAAAACTCTAACATAATCAATTACTAATACTAAAAAAAAAGATACGAGAATTGAAACAAAATGGCAGGCTATCAACTGAATCACAACATTCACTTTTGCATAGTAAAGGATTTCTCAAATAATATCCATCTCTATATCACTCTTCTTACCTAGTTAACCCATATGGTCCACCTCTAGCTTGAGTGTCAGTGGTACCAGGACCATTTCTTCCCATTAATGCACTGGCATTATTAGGAGCCCCCCCTCTGTTGTTGTTTCCATATCTAGCGGCGACAGGTACAAATCCTGGAGCAACTTTTCTCTTATTTTGTTGTACGCCTCTAGCAAAATTGAAATCAGGATTGTTGCTCAAAACATTGTCAGAAATGGTCGGCCTAGAGTAACCTGGTTGTTGTGGCTGAGGTTGGGGGTATGGTGGACCATAATTCATTGGCCTGTACGGCTGTTGTTGGTGCTGTTGAGGTGGTGGTGCATACTGATTAGGGATAGGTTGATACAGCGGATGTAAGTGGCCTTGTGTAGGGGCAGCTTGCAGATTCAATTGCTGACTTAGTGGTTGATACTGTTGCAGATTAGCATATGGGGTACTTTGGTAATGCTGTTGTGTATGTTGAGGAGCAGGGCCATATTGATTATTGTATTGAGGGTTTGGTGGTCTTTGAGAGACACTGGTGAAATCAGAATCTTCGTCAGAGTCATTGGTAGTTACAATAACATTGGTTCTACCGGCATTCAAGTCCTCTTCATCATCAAAATCGTCATCCATTTCAGTAAATGGTCTGTGACCATCAACTTGTGGATGATGTTCAAATACACTTCTTGAGAAAGCAGCATTGCTATTGTTAGTGTTGGCTGCTCCTGGAGTAGTAGGATAAGGTGCGCCTGTCGTAGGTTTATATCCTCCTCCAGCACCAACTAATGAGCCACTTGTGTTGTTACGATTGCCCATTTCAGTAAAATCATTAGCTGTTTGCGGCTTCATTTGATAAGTTGAGGATGAATTACTTGTAAATGACCCGGTCCCAGTGCCTGTTCTTTGTGCTGGTGCTCCTGTTGGTACGGTATTTGAATTTGCCAAGGAGGCAGCAGATGCTGCGGCAATGGCTGCATGACCATTATAACGAGTATTTGGTCCATTGGCGCCCTGATTTGCTGGTGTCCCAAATGAAGTGTTGCTATTATATGATGGTTTATAATCATAGTCATTATCAATCGAACTAGTACTATTTGGACTCTTGAATGTTGATGTTTGAATATGATTGAACTTATCATCAATCTTGTTGTAGTTGTTGTAAGTTCCAAATCCATGTTTGTCATTATCGTCACCTTCACCATCATCATCATCATCATCATCATCGTTTCTCAAAGTTGTTAAAGTGAGGATGAGTAAAATGATTGAAATAAGATTAGCAGCAGCAGACCCAATCAATATCCATCCAGTCCATGCTAAATTTGGATAAAATGCCAATATGGTCACAATACAACTGATAATCGACAATATAGCTGAAATGATATTGACACCAAGTGCAATTAAAACAACAGCTCTGTTTCCAAAATGTGAACCCAACACCAAAACCAATAAAATAAAGTTAAAACCAAGTGCAATTGGAGTTAATATAAAAATCTTAGCCAATGTGTCTCTAGTGGACCCACTCATCGTCCAATTAGATGAACTGTCATCAACAGAACTGAGGGTTAGTGGATATGCGGCTGAGGAACAATCATTATTATTATCTGTACAATAACCAAATACTCCATAAGTATGACTAGCTGTTTTACCAAGGTTGAATGTAGTAACTACCGGTGAACTTATAGTTGCCAATAATAGAAACACAAATGATACCAATATCAATATTAGTGATCCAGTGTTGAAACTTAACCTGAACCCCATCTTTGCCTAGATGTAAAAGGAAAATGGTATGTTGATGAATGTAGTTGGAGTAAGTTATGAAGCTGTATCAACTAAATGTAGGTCTGTGTCAGTGTGTATGTGTTAATCTGTGTCAGTGGCTATACAACAACAACAAAAAAAAAATACTTGCCCTAATAAATGCAAGGGAGGGGAGGGGAGAAGGTGGCTGTAAAAATTTGTTTTTCAAATTCGTGTCACACAATACTAGCCTTTTGTATTTGAGGTCAGCAGTTAATTTGATCCTTTTCCGATAGTTGATGAGGAATGAATCAACAAAAGTGAATAAAACGAATGTGACGAAACGTCTGATTTGCTAAGAAAGAAGAGTAGTAGTGAAAGACAATCTTTTGTTAAATTGAAAGCAGAAGAACATTAACTAAAAGAAAAATCAATTTTTCTTGTTGTGTTCTGTCTGTAGTGTTGTGTTGAAATCTAAAAAAAGTCGCGTTATGTATTATGTGTGGCATAAAATAAATGAAAAGGCTGAGACAATAATAAACAATCATAATGTAAGTACAAAATTACTTATCAAAACATCAACACAAATAACATATACACCACAATTTCAAAACACCATTACGAGGACCAAGAGACAAAAGCGGTGAGAATGGGAAGATTAGTCTCTGCAAAAGGTGCTTGCTACAGGATAAAAGCAATAGGTTTTCAGAACGCAAATCATACAAACCTATCCCTTTCCAGTTAAGAAGATTATTATATACAGGAAATGTCTGATTTTGTCAAACTTTAAATTAATTTTCTTCTTTCTCTCCCTTTTAATTAAACGTGTTTTTCAATATTAATAGACACAACACACATTGTAGTTTTGATTGACAGTCAGTTGTCAAGGGTATCATTTCTCGGTCATTGATGTACTATAAGACAGAATCAGTTAGTCGCAGTAGAAAGAGTTTTAGTTCTGAATTCACTAATTAACCGTGCCAGTTGCTGACGAAAAGACGCAAAGATAAGAGAAGTGAAGCCACACATTTCAACTGGCACCCACGTTGGCACTATTTTATTGCCTTATCAGTTTAACTAATTGCTAATTTTATATGTGTATTCAGTAATCACTGTAGATGGTCTTAAATGAAGTGTATGTGTGTGTTGTCTTATAAGAGCCACACACGCCTTAGCTAAATTCCCATTACCGCTCATAATTTCATCATATGAGTTTTTGTGTCTGTATTTCCTCGGTGCAAGGCTTATAAAACGAATTTCAACACAAGATTAGAGGATGGGAACCTGCATATACACAATAGATACGGCGCGAATACAATAAACGATTTTGTAAATTGTACACTACTTTTCTTTCCCCTATTTTCAAATTACAGCTCTTGGTTTTTGCATCCAATCGATGAACGGAAAGGATATACAAGAGGGTTGTCATAAGGAGCCATTTCTACAGCAATGTTAACAAGCCAAGATGATTTATTCAGACGTGTACAAACATCTATCTCCACTACTTTGTTCCCTCATACCATATATCTGGCACTTCCAAAATATACCGTTCCATAGCTTCTCTGAATCTAATTCGATATTGTTTGGGTGTAACAACAGTTGGATCCTTACCCTTTTTACCACCACCAATCAAATTATTTCCTTTAACCCAATTTTCCACTTTTTTATCCCACGTAAATGCTCTTAACCAATCAATTATACCAATATACAACTTCTTCAGTTCATCGTCAATTCCAATCACCAAACTATAATCCATTACATCCATGGCGGACAAGAAACTAGTATCATTAAATAAACAACCTCGTAACAATTTCTTCAGTTGCTCTTTAACAAATACTGGTGATTCATAAATATATTCAATCATATTTTCATCAAGCAATACTTCATTTTCTTTACCTGTTTGTTGTACATGACGATTTCTCATTGATCCCTTCAAATCAAATATTCTTGTTGTCTTGTGATTATAAAATAGGTTTTCCATTATCAAGAAATCCATCTTAAATAGTACCTTACCATTGGTTTGATTCTTAATTTCAACTTGGTAAAATCCAAATATCTTGGCAATGGCAGTTGTGAGGGTATTAAACATTGATTGACTGATATATTTGAAATAGAAAGGAGCAATGGCAACAAATGATTCCAATTCAGTCTTGCTCAATTCTTTAACAATGTATCTATTATCCAAAGTCTTCAAGAAACTGGACCCACTTTTACCTCCACTTGAATGCCATTTAACACATCTACTTAATGATTGAATAAAATCTTGATTATCAACTCCACATCCTTTTCGTAGTGCTTCAAATTGTTCACTGTAAAAGATCTTACATGACAAATTGGTATTACCATCACTAAATTGATATTTCAAATGATTGGATTTACTCTGGTTTAGTATAGTTTCCAATTGATTACTCTTACCATCCCCATCACGAGAATTTCTTTGTTTAAATTTACGTTCAATTTTAGCAAATTGAGCATTCTTCTTCTTGTTGTCGTTACTTAATCCAAACCCGAAATCTGTCTTGTATCCTGATTCATTTTTATTATCATAGTCAGTTTCAGTTTCCTCGTTACCACTGTCTACTTGTTGATGCTGCTGGGCGGGTTCTTGGGAATGTTGTTGCTGTTGTTGTTTCATTTGTTCTTCTTGTTGCTGTTGCTGTTCCTCCACAAAAGAGCTTAGCTTGCTTTGAGCATCTTGATGATGAGCCACCAAGACATCCCCACTATCATCCACACGACCTTCTGCTTTTACTTTATCACCGAAATGACGTTGAACATCAGCACCACTCTGCTCAAATGAGTGCTTGAGCTTTTGTTTATAGTCACTGGAACTCAAACAGAAAGCAACTAATGAACTAGGTTCATCTTCTCTTACAATCACATCACTATCAGCAAATGTATGTTCATGGTTATCCAATGGATAAGCCAATGGATCCCATAAAGTAGCCGACCTATCGGCCCAGAAATTGGTTAATGATTTCAACAACGACTGCTTTTCAGGAATATCAATCTGTTTAGGAGCTTGTTCTTGTTGAGTATTGGCAAGTTGTTTATCTTTGATTTCCACTGTTTTCGTTTCTACATTGTTATTAGCACCCTTTTTCTCCTCATTTTCGGAACTTCCAACAACGTCTTCAATCTTGTTGTAGATTTCAACAATTGGTTTACTGTCCAATATAGGTTGTGCTTTAATTTTGCTTCTCTTTTTTAACTCAAATTCCCGTTGCTTGGAAAACTCCAATGATATTTGATCATAATACATTTTATCAAAGAAATTGGCCAAATGAATCACTTTATTTTGTGATGGAATCACCGTGTTTACTGACTTCAATGAACTGTCAGAGCCGCGATGACTTAATGGAACAGCTTGATGAAGAGCCTTATCTGCTGCTGTTTCTTCCCATTTACTAATTCTCTCAGATATGTTTGTCTTTGGCTCATACAATGAAGCCTTAGGAAACATTTTGGACTCTATTAATGTGTCAGGTTCACGTTGTTCATTTGACACAGTCCTTGGCTTGCGTGGAGTGAAAACAAGCGGCTTATCAATTGAAATATCTGATCCTTTACGAAGATCTGTTTCTCCATTATGAGAGATATTTTGAGTATCAGGGTGTGACTCAATATTAGCACTTCTTCCCTCAGCATCATCACAGTTCTCTGATAGCTTTTCAATCTTAGGTCCAATTTGCACATTTTGACCTTGCTCCACGTCCAAAACCTTATTTTGATTAGTACTACTCCCACTTTCAATATCACCCAGTGTGTCAGCAAATTGCACATTTCTTTCTTCATTAGTGGTGCTGGAGTCCTTTTCTTCATTTGCAGCTCCATCCCCCACTTTGATCTCATCCTTCTCGTTTTCATGCACACTGTGTTTATCCATTAAAAACTTACGCAAATGGAATTGGGTAATTTTATTAACTTCACTTTCGTTAGGCAAGTATTTCTTTTCAAACTCTTGAAATTCAATATCCCATAAGATTCCCAACACTTGTAAATCTTTATAAATCGAGTTTAATTCGAGATAACTGGTGACACTTATCTCATCATACTTCTTCTGTAACTTGTTATATATTGCCGCTGAGTCTTCTGCCAACTTTGCCTTCATTTCAGTAATCTTTTTTGTTCCATCCTCTGCCTTAACAAATGTGTCTAACTTGACTCTACTCAAACGTTTCAACACCGAGTCAAAAAAAGCCTCTGCTTTGGATTTGATGGATTTATAAGATTCCACTTTCAAGTTTATATTAATATCAGAAATAAATTCAAGTTGCTTTTTAGGTACAACAATATCATAATTGTCAATTGTTGAATACTCTAGTTTTATCACCAAATCATTGAACCCAAAACACTTGACATAGTTTTGGAAATAATCGTGCTCGCATCCACCGTAGATGTTTCGACCATAAAAGTTTAGTTCAAAAAACTTACCAATAGATAAATAGTATGTGTCATCACTCATTGCCATTATAGGTGTGACATAATTACATTGCTTACAGTAACTCCACATTACTCTTTGATTTTTACCTTGAGATTCGTGACTACCACCATTGAACCTGATATCATACTTTTCTGTGATCAAATCAATCTTGGCATTTCCATGAACATAGGTCTTGTAATGGTCAAGCGATAACTCGCCACATTCATTACATATCTTGACACTATCTGAAAATATTTGATCAAGAAACAATCCCAAACATTTATCATTCTCAGTGTAGTAGTCCACAACTACAATAGCTGGCCCAGCACAGGGTGTTGCATGTTTGATTGAAACTGTTGAATGCAAAATATAAATATTGCGATGAAAGATGGGAAACAACTGATATGACGGATACTTTAAACAATTGGCCCAAACGCGAGCTCGAGATTGGTACTCGTCAAGTAAAATTTTCAGTTGCGTCTCACTTGCACATTTCAAGATACGTACAAAGTCCTTGTCTTTCCCTGGCAAATCTTCAGTGCTGAGATTGATTTTCAACAGGGTTTTCCACCTCACGTCAACTTGATCCATGGACGTAACCGACTGGATTGCTTCATTGAGTTTATAACTTTGAAAGTATTTATAGTATGAATCCACGACTTTGGCTAACACCGTCGGCAAGTTGTACTGCACAGAAGGTGATAAACTTAATCTTCGCATTTTGAAAGATTGAATATACGCGACCACTTCTTGGTCATCTAACAGAGGTTCCACAATACCCCAAAAATTGTCACTCATTATTGTACTAACCTTTTGATCAATTTCCTCTGCCGATTGATCAAGGGACACTTTTGAACAAGTCAAAAGTAAGTTCCTAAAAAGACTCTTTTCATACCGAGCATTGAGATAACCATGAACGAGGACCTCAGCGGTGTATTTGACATTATCCAACAACCTTTCATCGCCGCCTCTCAATAAAATCGTGAAACCCAATCCAGTGTCAATTCCAGTGAAGAATATAAAGCTCTTAATAACATTTTTATATCTAAACCTTTTAACCCTAAATTTTTCACAAACGCCGAGACTACCCTTTTTGAAAAATAAGTCATTGACTGATTGAAAAATGTCAGCATTAGTGTATCGTGAGATTCTTTCAATAACCTGCGGCTTGACATTCGATACAACAGTGATTCCTGCCTCTTCAAGAAGTTTGATGGCTAGACCACATACTGTGTCTCCAACGACTATCACATCAGGTGATAATGAAATAAGTTTGGATACCAAGTTTGTGATATAAACCGACTGTTGTGCATGCATTACGCGCAAGCTAATAAATTGCTCACGATCTTTCAAATATTCAACTGGAAACATAAGAAGCGCAATCAGCGGTCTTTCGATATTAGATCTCATTTTCTTGCTATCAACATCCTTGGTCATAAACAAACCATTGACAATTTCAGTTTGCTCGATCTTCCCACCCAAGATTTTCTTGAGCTTAACATACTGCCTTATGTCCAAGGTGTCTGTTATCTTAAGCTTGTTGACTTCCGATAATACCTTTTGAAGCACAGACATCCATCTCTGAACATTGTCCTGTATTTCACAATCCATGAGTGACTGCTCCAAAACACCATTCAATGTGTCCGAATATAACAAATCAAGTTTCAAATTTTCCTCAGCTTCACTATCATGCAACTCTGCATCACTACATCGAGCTCCACTGTGGTGGTGGTGGTATCCGAAATAACCTGAGTTGTCGTATTGATGGTCCAAAGCTGTACTGCTAGAAATTTGTGCCCCAATTGGCGACAATTCTGTTTCCATTTGATCATAACTGTCACTCCTCATTTCCATATTAATTTCATCAGGGGTACTATGTGAAATTGCAGTGCTCAAATTGGAACGAGTAGAGTTGTCCGGTAAAGGTGATGACGGGGAGGAAATTGGCGTTAGTTGCACTGTAGTAATAGACCTGTTGGCTATTGATCCCAAACTAGGCAAGCGGATATTATTTTGCGTTAATAACAGCACATTACGTCCGCCTCTAGTCTGTCTCCTTGATCGCATACGCTGAATTGAAGCGTTTGCTCTTGCACGAGACCTCAAGCTTTCGGGCCTAGTTGCCTCGTTAATGCTGATGTTGTTTTTCTTAATCATATCTGAATATGGGAAATTGTTACGAGTTTCAGAGAAAAATGTTTTGATTCCAGGAAACTCACCTAGTGTTGGAACAGCCATAGCACCAGTCCCAAACATATGACCCGAATTGCGGCCTAACGGCGTTGAGCCATAAACATGGTGATCATTTAATGAAGAGTATAGGGACATTGCTCTCTCATCTTCCTCCTCATCGCTACCTCCATTTCTGAAACCTCTTGGGGAACGCATCTCATCATCACTGTCACTACTACTACCCTCGACGTCGGCATCACCATTCTCATCGCGATCCAAAAGTCCGTGGTTTTTTTCCATTCGCCTAAATGATGGAGTGACCTTTAGCTTCAGTGAGGGCTTTCTCGAAACAAGGTTATTATACACTGGATTTGGATTACCGATGTTACGATTAGAATCAGCTTCAACACCAAGAAAACTTTCTGAATTTTTCAACCATGCCTTGTTACTATTTAAAATATCATATGAGGTTTGACCAAAGCTAGAAGCAGGGTGATTATGAAAAACTGCCAATTGATTATGTGTTGGTAGATTGAAATGGAACGAATTCGGTACACTGTTCTGGTCGACAATATCGAGCTTGCTGCTTGACCCATATTTGTTGATTGGACCACGAACCACCTGAGCATTGGTCAATGAGTTACGCATCAATGGGATTTCGATAGATTCACCAGCACGAGTCGTTGGGATAGCCATGCGGGGTGCTTGCTTTGAATTTGATTTTATAGACTCATCTGGGTATATGTGCTGACTATTCTTGCGAGATGGGGAATAGGAATCAAAGGATACACTATCCCTTGTTCTTGGATCGTGCGGGATCCAGCCTTGACTGATCTCATGATTTCCGAAGCTGTCGCGATGAGAAGTTGTTGACAACGAACGTACTCGAGATAGTGGGTGATTGGGTACTAATAAGTCCTCGTTACGAGATTTCGGGTGGTTAAGTTCATCAGTGGTCTTGTCAGCTTCCTCATCCGTCTCTGATTCCGAGGAATCATCACTTAGGTATATGATGACATCACTGTAGCATGGTTTACAGACCCGTAGTTTATCATGATATGGAAGCTTTTGATCAACGACATTATTTCGCTGATCTCTATGCTGGCTATAGGAGATAAATAAAGTGCAATCGGAACAAAAAATTTGCCCACAAAACCGACAATGATGTTTTCTCCTGAACGCAGTGAACGGTTTGAAACAGTTTAAACAATCGGCAACAAACGCATCATCCATCCAATACTTTTTGGGAATTCCTCCATTCTTTAACGGATTTTGAGAGATCTTGGTGGACTTCTTTTTCTTCTTTTTCTTTCCGACTATTGATGATGCTGATGAAGCAACTGCCCCTAAATTTTGATTCAAGATAGTTTTAGCATTGCCCAATATTACAGAAGGAAAATTCTGTGACCTCTTTCTAGAAGCGTGATGATCTTTGCTTTGAATTGCTTGAAACGAGGACACTGTTGGTGAATCTCCTGAATGAGATGACATTTTCAATCTTCGAGTCCCTTCAACTTTAATTGGAGACGACTTTGCAATTGAATCTCCATGTAGTATGCCCGGATCGTAAGGTGTCGAAAATGATCTAACAACGTTATCTTTGGCATCTAGATTGCGACTTTTAGCATCGTACTCACCTCCGTGTCCACTCAAAACTGGCTCAGTCGGCGCCACATCCTGCACCGATTCGAGGTCCGATGCAGAATCGTCAGACACTTCAATATCATTTGGAAGATTATTGAATAAGGTTGATATCTTTTTGCCTAAGGAAGTTCCTCTCGAGTTTTTATCGTTAAGTTTTCGATCACCAGGAGAGATGGAGCTCTGTGAATGATGCTCAGTATCGGATATATCCACAGTAGCCAACGCATTCACGCTAACGACAGAGCTGGTTGCTCTCGGACTCAAAGATTGTGAGTGCGGAAAGGGCATTGTTGAAAGTCGTAGAGACTTGTTATCGGATCTTACACGTGGCGCTCTCTCCTCCGCTCTTAAGTTGCGTATTTTGTTTAAATTGACAGATGAAGATTGGGATGTATTTGGTCCATCTTTTGGTAGTTGTGGTGAGATTTTCGTTACACCTCCGATAACTTCTTGCCGTGCCAGTTTCAGGTTATTTGTTTGCTTACGAGAACTATGCGTCTTCAGCAAGACGTGCGTTCCTTGTGTATCCTGTAGCTGATTTCCTCTTGAGCTCGGTTTCAACTCCTCTTCATCTGCACTATCTATTCCTGCCGCTTTCCACACCAGTCGCGGTAAGGGAGATCGTGGCATTACTTTTGAAACTTCCACATCATGTCTTTCCGACCTGGTACTCACTGTGTCCAACTCAGGATCAACCTGGGTGTACTTGGTTCCCCTCGTTATCGAGAGGGCATCATCTTTAGCTGTAACGTAGTTATCTGTTTTTCTTGAAGTGTGTTCCTTCGAAAAAACCACATCTTGGTTTTTCGGAATTTGTGGAACATGGTTGGCTTTTGCATCATGAGCAACCTCTTCAACATATTGTTTAGGCGATTCAAGGGTAGTTGAATAGTTCTGTACTAAGTTGGTGGCATTGTTGGTAACTTTTCTTAGGGTTTTGGTAAGTAACCCTGAAATTGATTTGTTGTTTTGTAACTCTGGCTCTGCTAACGTAGGAAATGAAACAAAATCTTCCTTTTTCTGACTGGCTCCATTTGTCACCTCGTCATCACTATTGTTTGGATTAGATAGAATTCTGGGTGCCACTTCTTGTGACGATTTTCGGATTGGCAGGTAGATGTTATCTTTTTGATCTTGAATCATTAGTTGGTGCTCGAATGGATATGTGGCCTCGTGGATTGAGATACTTATTTACAAGTTGAATAGTTGGCTCGGCACTTTGAATTGAATAACCATCAATACGGATTGATTGCGTACTTCTTATTGTAGATTGCAACTATTAAGTTGTGACGCACCAAAACTTAAAACAAACCCAAAATAAACAAAAACAGGAAAAAAATACTATGTAGGGGGAGACATATGAACTCATTTAAAGAAAGCTTACCATTGTCGTTTGAGTTTGAGGCTGATATAGCGTTTTATGAAGTAATAAAATTGACAGGTTCTCTGGAACTGTAAGACAATGTTCACAAACAACCTGGGAATTGTATTAGAGTTTATAATGCAAGAGTATATCTAAATCGTATGTCCAAATTCTTTGTTGAAGTGAAAGTACACAATTTTATTTTCAATTTTAATTTTTCTTTTCTTCATAATTTTTAGTCGACAATTTCACTAGTACTGAATTACAATACCAATTGATATAGCAAACGACTAACTGGCTTCATCTATATCAACAAACTCACAAATAAAGAACCCGTCTTCATACAGAAAACCTGTTCAAAAAATTCAATGTCTAACTCCGGATTACAGAGACGGAGAGGGGGAAATAAGCAAGCGGCCTCTAAGTCGAGAGGATCTAATTCATTTGAAGAGGAAAGGGGTCCCGCCCAGAGTGACAGTGATGTCAAAGTGGGTTATGATGACCGTGATATAAAGGACCCCAAGGAGGTGAAGATCCCTTTGTTGACTTTAATGGAAGAAGTTCTTTTGATGGGATTGAAAGACAAAGAAGGGTACTTGTCATTTTGGAACGATAACATATCGTATGCTTTGAGAGGATGTATCTTATTGGAATTGGCATTTAGGAATAGAATTACTTTGGTCAATGATCCTGCTAGACGTAGATTCGAGTTGAGTGACAGGCTCGTTGAGGTGATTGATGATGAACCAACTGGTGAGGTTTTATTAGACGAAGCGCTCAAGATTATGAAAAGCGACGAGTCAAACTTGTCAGTAACAAACTGGATTGATTTGTTGAGTGGGGAAACTTGGAACTTGATGAAAATAAACTATCAATTGAAGCAAGTGAGGGAAAGGTTGGCAAAAGGTTTAGTGGACAAAGGTATCTTGAGAACCGAGAGAAAGAACTTTTTCTTGTTCGATATGGCTACACACCCTGTCGCAGATAAGTTATCAAAAGAGTACATCAAGAACAGAATATTGTCTTTACTTATACTGAGGAATGTTGATCTCGACTCAGTTGCAAACGATCAATTCTCTAAGGATACTTCCCTTAGACACTTGAGATCTATATCTTTAGTTTGTGGATCATATGCTGCCAATGTGTTGGAAAATGTTTTGTTATCATTAAATTACGACAAAAGAGACCAAGCCTTTGCAAGAGCAGATGAGCTTTTAGCAGACTTTAGTGAATTTCCCTTTAATTTGTCACATCAAAGCCCTTTGGGACTAGGGTTGAACTTGGGACAAGAGGTGAGTACGGAAATTTCAGAGTCTTCGGTGACTGAGTTGCAGTTGGAATTAGTTGCAGCAGTCTTAAGTGTTTTCGCTAGAATGGACTCAATTCTCTAAAAGTCATATTTGTATAGAGTAATGGACAACATACGTCTGTGGTAAATAAATCAAGATCTTAAACTTTTCAAGTATTTACTCTTTGGATACAATAAACAATTTTCATTTTGATCCAACTGGGTAACTCCGCCTAGTTGGTCAACAAAGTTTGTCACTAAAGAGTCAGGCGACGGATTCAGAGACGTAACTCTGTCACCCGAGGAGTCCCACCACATCCCGCCTCCCAATGCTTTCGACTTAACGAAGTTGCCTTTAATTTTTGCACTTTGTTCGTTATCATAAGTCACCAAGCGTTTGGATTTGGTGTCATATGCGTAGGCTCCAACCTTTCTGAGATCAAAATATTGTTCTGGAAAGCAACCAATCTCGTTGTAGTTGATGATGTCACTTGAATCAGAATTCTGTTGCCTCTGGAACAGGTCCCCAATTTTACAAGAGTTTACCCCATGGAATATTCTACCATACATCGGACATCCTAAAATTAGTTTGGATGGAACAACGCCTTTCAGGAGATAAATTTGCACCACGTCTGCTACATTCATATCGTTATCACCATTATTTCCGAATAGATTGGAATGGAAAGCAGTGTTTTGCGACCAGCCCTGGCCGGCAAAGTCATAACACATCAAGTTCCAAAAACTCAAATATTGATCCATCTCTGGAATGTCAAGATGCTTGATGTTGTCAATTCCTGCTGGGGCAGCAACCGTTAAGGAATACCTTGGTGGTAATCTCTCGCGCATCGAACGCAATAAATCCACAAAACGTTGACCCTCTCTGGAATTCTTTGGATACTCCCAGTCAATATCAACACCATCAAACCCATATTCCTCGATAAATCCCACTGAGCTTTCAACAAAATTCTGTAACTTTTGTTCATCAGCAACAATTGCTTCGAATAAATGAGACGTGCCCCATCCACCAACGGACATTATTACCTTCAAGGTTCTATTGAGTTTTTTCATTTGGTATAGTTGTTGCAAACTCCCATGGACAGTCTCGTCCGGAATCAACGACTCTTCTGGTAACTCCAAATCGCACCACTTATCGGTGAATTTAACGTTGCCGCTTTCGGGGTCGATAGTGATAAAGGCATAAAATATGTGGGTATAATATCGAAGGGGCAAATGGCTTGGGAAATGCTTTTTATCATACACGGCCCAATTCGTGAAGTACACACATGTTTTGAATTTGCGATCAGTGGAAACTAGTGTTTGTTGTGTACTTGGATGATGCAATCTCTCTTGAAATTTCTCAACCAATCGATGGCACATTGTTAATATGGTTTCGAACTACTTGGGTTGGGCGCCCTATTTTTTTGCAGTCTTGCCCAGTCGAAGCGAGAGTAGAAAAAAATTAAAACGGAACACTATTTACGCCTTTTTATTTCCATTGCCACCTATTTGCATAATAAAGAATACAAAAAATGGTCTTAGATTTACCTCCCGATATCCCACCCCATGTTCCTGTTGGTGCCAAGATATATAAAGATGATTGCATGTACACATTTGATACAGCGGAGAATAATGAATTTGGTTTAGACATTGATTTGAAAACCTACCGTGCTTACTCGAGGAATGAAGAGTACAACTATACAGTACAAAATTATGAAGCCACAGGAAACTACCTATACTTGAATATCAACAAAACTTTGAAACCCAAAGAGGAAATTGATAAGTTATTGTATGATGATGACGGTGAAAAAAGTTCCAAAATTCGAAAGTTGGAAATAAAGAATGTCAGTGAAGATGATTATTATAACACTGAGGTCAGCTTGTATGATGTGAAGGAAGATAAACTTTACCCAAGATTTGAGCTCAGTTCTGATTTTAACAATCTTTTTGAGGAAATTCTTAGTGCAAATTCATCCAATGATGACGAGGAGATTAAGCAATGGGAACAGGAAATTGTCCCATGTCCGCATTCGATAAACGTCGAACAATTCGATATTAATGAAACCACAGATCTTACAAAATGTAGTCAATGTGATTTAAAAGAAAATCTATGGATTTGTTTGCATTGTGGTGCATTAGGGTGTGGAAGACAACAATACGGATCCACCATGAAAGGAAATAGCCATGCATTGGCCCATTATGAAGTGTCCCAGCACCCTGTAGCATTAAAATTAGGGTCATTGTCTGGAGACTCTGACAGCTATGATGCGTATTGTTATCAATGCAATGATGAGGTAAAGGTACCGAATTTGGCAGCAATTCTCAAGAAATACGGCATCGATTTAGAAAAGACCAAAAAGACTGAGAAATCACTCGTGGAACTTAATATTGATCAAAATTTGAATTGGGACTTTAAGTTGGATGGGGCTAGTGGTGACAAATTACCACCCGTATACGGTAAAGGTTTGACTGGGTTGAAGAATCTAGGCAACTCGTGTTACATGAATTCTGTCCTTCAAGTATTGTTTGACTTGGATCTGTACAAAATTTTTTTCAAAGATTTAAAACCTGATACGGGTGTTAATCCAGCTGAAGATTTGTCGAATCAATTGCTCAAGATTCATGACGGATTGTACAGTGGTAGATACTCTGTACCCAGTCCTCTCAAAGGAGAGGAATACCAGCTAGGTATCAAACCTTTTGCTTTCAAGAATCTCATTGGACAGAATCACGCCGAATTCAAGACACAGAGACAGCAAGATGCCTATGAGTTTCTTCTCTACCTTTTAGACAAGCTTGACAATGAATTTGGTCTAAGGTTGAACCAGGATTTGAACTTTATCTACACAGAAAAGGTCATCTGTGACAACTGCAAACATGGCTCATTGAAAAGCGAGTTGTTGGATAACATTTCCATTCCATTGGAAGAGACGTTGTTGAAGACTGAAGGGGGCGAAAGAGTTTACAAAGAGGTAGATTTGCAAGATAGCTTCAAGAAGGTCGTGGGTCCAGAGCTGATACCAGAATACAATTGTGATAACTGTCACTTTAAACCCGGGGTTGCTTTGAAGTCAGGTGGATTCACTTCGTTTCCAAAGTATCTTATTGTGAGCGCACAGCGAATCAAATTGGAGAATTGGACACCTGCAAAAATTGATGTCCCTGTTAAGATACCGTATGAATTGGACCTTTCAGAGTTCTTAACTCCCTCTTTCCAAGACGGGGAAGTAGAAGATTCGACATCCAATTCGGTTGATGAGACAGAGACTTTCACCCCAAATGCTGAACAATTGAATACACTTTTAGGAATGGGTTTTCCAGAACCAAGATCAATCAAGGCTTTATACAAGACAGGTAACAATAATGCAGAAGCTGCCATGAACTGGCTTTTTGAGCATATGGAAGATGCCGATATTGACGAGCCACTAGATCTCAATAACGAGACTACTACTACCCAAAACGAACCTTCGGAAGAGGTCATTAATAATCTCGTCGCAATGGGGTTCTCGCATCAATTATCGAGAAAAGCATTATATTTGAATAACAGTGATGCTAATGCAGCTGTGGAATGGTTGTTTTCAAACCCTGATGATGATGGTGTGATTAATGTAATTGAAAAGCCACCTGTCAACTTGAACAAAGAGAAACAAGAGTTGGTAGAAAGGTTGAAAAGTCATCCTGGTTCCTCGGGTCAGTACAAATTAAAGTCAGTGATTTGTCACAAGGGCTCGTCTTCACATACCGGTCACTATGTTGCATTTGTTAGAAAAATTGTCCATGGTGAATTGAAATGGGTGTTGTTCAACGATGAGAAAGTTGTCCTTTGTCAAGAAGAGAGCTTGAAAGAGATTGAAAAGAACGCGTATATCTATATATTTGAGCAAGTTTGAATAAACTACTCGTTTTATAATTGTATCTCATATGTGCCAGGTGTTAGGTTTATTGATTCAACATTTTACTTCTATTGACGCAAAATACATTTTTTTTATCATGCAATCACGATTGTTGTTTTTAACGATGAGTAATAGTTTTTATAGACATTACACAAAGCCGTAAACTAAAACTCTTGTCAAAATTTTTCAGTCATAAAACATCTCGGAGTGCACAACGTCCAACACACCATCTACACTTTGCTAAATTATATATTTATCTAATCAAAACAAAATGTTCATCACAAATGAGCACGTTGGCGACAGATCCCGTATGGAGGACTGGAGAAGTATGTTCATATTCACCTCATTGTCCCAAACGTCTGCGAAAGATTTAGCAAAGTACTAACTTTTAAAATAGTTCGTGGTTATGACCCTTTAACTCCTCCAGATTTATTACAACACGAGTACCCATTAACTCCAGAGTCTCTGAAAACTATATTGGAAGGTAGAAATGCTGCTGTCGATATCTTAAATGGAAAGGATGACAGATTGATCATAGTGATTGGACCTTGCTCTATTCATGACCCTAAAGCAGCATTGGAGTACGCTGAAAGACTTCATAAGGAAGCAGAAAAACACAAAGGTGAGCTTTTGATTGTTATGAGAGCATATTTGGAAAAACCAAGAACAACTGTTGGATGGAAAGGTTTGATCAATGACCCTGATATTAATGGTACCTTCCATATCAACAAGGGTTTGAGAATTGCAAGGAAGTTGTTTGTTGAATTGACCTCCAAATTACCAATCGCAGGTGAGATGTTGGATACCATTTCACCCCAATTTTTGTCCGATCTATTCTCTGTCGGTGCAGTTGGTGCAAGAACCACTGAATCACAATTACACAGAGAATTGGCCTCTGGTTTATCATTCCCGGTCGGATTCAAAAATGGTACTGATGGAACTTTGGGTGTCGCCATTGATGCTGTTCACTCTGCCTCCCATCCTCACCACTTTTTATCAGTTACGAAACCTGGTGTGGTTGCAATTGTGGGTACGGAAGGAAACCAAGACTGTTTTGTCATACTAAGAGGTGGTAAACAAGGTACCAACTATGACGAGACTTCTGTCAAGGAAACGCAGGAACAATTGAAGAAGGCTAAATTGATTACTGAAGAAAAGAGTGGTCCAAGAATTATGGTTGATTGCTCTCATGGAAATAGTAACAAAGACCACAGAAACCAACCCAAAGTCGCAAGAATTGTCGCTGATCAAATTGAGGGTGGTGACAAATCAATTTGTGGTTTGATGATTGAAAGTAACATCAATGAAGGAAGACAAAACGTTCCTCCTGAAGAAGAGGGAGGTAAGGATGCTTTGAAATATGGTGTTTCAATCACTGATGCATGTATCGGTTGGGAAAAAACGGTTGAGGTATTGGATTTATTGGCAAATGCTATCAAAAAGAGAAGAAGTTTGTAAGATTTGATGCATATGTATGGCAAGATGCACCTTTGTAGACAAAACTTTTTAGGAAAATGACACGACTTATACTGCGATAAACTATTTTTAGATCGATATCCCTAACATCTGCGTAACCTCAATAGAATACAACTACGATTCACCTTTTGTCCTTGCATTATTGGCCAGAAGGGAATAGTTTAAATTTGATGAAGTCATTTATAAAATCGCCCAAAAAGTATGATTCTACTACCTCCACAAGCGATACCAAATATGCCCCAGCCACCTCAAATGCCCATTCTTCAACCATTGAGAGTATGACCCGTCCCCCGACAAGCAATCACAAGTTCACACCCACTTCGTCTCCTAAATTGCAACAGTTTCCTCAATACACCCCACCTTCTAATGTTCTTTCAGCCTCGACTACAAATTCGCCAAAGAAGTTGTTAACTCCAATCAAGAATTTATTCACATCAACGAAGTCAGCAGGTCCAACACCAAGCTCTAATGACTATTTACAAAGTCTAATGTTGAACGGAACTTCCCCAAAGGAATCAAGAAGTTCCCGGTTCAAGAAGCATATACGTAGCCGAAGCAATGCTTCCATTCCCATAAACGATTTCATGAAACCACCTGAACGACTAAGGGGGGATGTCAAACTCAAGCTGACTGTGTCGTCTCCGTCTCTTCAAGGACTAGATACGAGGAATGTGAAACCGCTTTCTAGTACTAAACAAAGTGATACTTTGGGCGAGAACCACCCACTTGAGTTTGTGGAGGTGCCTTCTGCAAATATAAGCACTCTTGGTCCACCCATACTGTTGAGTAGAAGATCGAGCAAAAACATCAGTATTGCATCCTTAGCAGAAAGTGAAAATTTCCACACCAAGGAAGTTTTCTTTGACGCGACGTCCATGTCATTTATCAATGATAAGGACGATTTAAGGACAAACCACACCAGTTATTCTAGTGAATCTTCGGATGAGGAATACGACGATGATAATGATGAAGACTATGAAGATGATGATGATGATGATGATGATGACGATGATGACACCTCCTCTCAATTTTCATTTGTTCAAGATATGAAAGCTGGAAGAAACACTTCTGTCAAGTACTACAAAACAAGCGTTGATAAACCCAAGTTGGAGCAATCGATGATCCTGAACAGTTTTGATGAAAATGATTTGGGGCATGATGCTGAGGACATTATGGACTATGATTTCGAGAACAATGGATTGGGTGATCATGACGAAGATTACGATGAGTATAATGAATTCGATGGGGAGAATATTGCGTACAATGAAATGTTTCTGGATGATGATTTGAGATCGCATAATACTTCTCATGCATATGACGACAAATGTCGTGAAAACGAAATTGTTAAGGACGGCACTACTTTACAGACTCCTGCTCCTAGCGCTGATCCAACTTTTGGCAATCTATCAAGTAGCTTCTCGCCAGAAACAAAGTTCAGAGAGCTTACCTCAAAATTTGAATTTCCTCTACATGCACCTTTCAACTCATCTCATCATTTGTCTATTCTGGGCCCTTCTAAAGTGGAAAACAATGACTTGCCCTCAAGCCCCGGGAGAGCGAGCATCGAGGAGGATATATTGGAGAATTATTTGGACCCAAGCATTCTGAATTCCATCCAGTCCAGTGACAACGTCCATGTTGAGCTAGAATCACCAGCAATTCATCAGGAGAGCGAATTTGAGCTCTTTGATGTGAGTAGCCCAGTTATAAATGGTCTCACAATTGGTCACAATTTAGAGCATCGTTCCAATCGCAAAGGTCAGAATTCAACTAGATCCTTGATTCACCGCAATCCAATCAACATTCCTTTGGACCAATTTGAGAGTTGTGAGGTGGGTGAGAAATATGCCTCTGAAGAAGAACGCTTTATAGTCTCATTTCATGGTTCATTGGATGACAGTTTGAACAACAACATAAAGTGCAAGCTCGATGATTTTGAAAATTGGTGGAAGTTGAGACGCACTACGGAGCTCCACAAATGTGCGGGGGACAATACTACTGAGGCAATACCATTGGGGCCTGTCAATAATCAATGTGATACGTCCGCATCAGTGGCTGATTTCTCGACAGAAGATGGCGATAGCGATGGAAATAATACAGCCCCACAGGTATCAAACGGGTACAACAGCTCCGACTTCAACGCCATTAACAATCGAAATCGAAACTCAGTGGCTGAAATGATGGGCTTATTGTCAACCTTGGAACAAAGCAATCGACAAGAGGGGCATACCGAAGAGACAGCTGATCCAGCAAATGGGCAATATAGAAATTCGGTGGCCGAAATGATGGGGCTTTTGTCCAATTTAGAGCTTAATCACGAAGTTGGCACAATCAACAAATCTGCATCTGAGATTGATAACAAAGAGGTTCGAAACTCAGTAGCAGGTATGATGAATTTTTTGGCTTCCTTTAGAGAGAACGAAACATTAGCAAGTGAATGTCATGATTCAAACGATGCTGAACCACAAATCGCTTCTGAATCCACTCTCAAGAGTATGTTACTGCAACTGGAGTTTGACACCCTTGATTCGAGCATGAAAAGGAAACCATCATTCAAGCGGTATTCATGGTTTAGTAGCCAAGAAAGCTTGAGTTTGAAAGGTGTCGATCCAACTGACGATTCATTAAAACCACCACCATTGGATCAGGATATTCTTGATGAGATCAACCAAATTCCGGAGGATTATGATTACGACGAACGAAATAAAGTCAAGCGATCAAATTCTAGAAAAGATTCTTTGGTTACCGGATTCGAAAGATCAAGTTCATACAGCAGAAAACCAAAAAGGGTTCTAATGTTAAATCAGGCCAAACCAAATAAAATAGAAACCTCAAGCAAGACAGTTACCTTTTATGATAAGAAAAAAACATCACCCCATGCGATACCAATAGACGTGAACCGGGTAAAAAGCTCAAACATAAGTAGGGGCCTGTCATTTCGATCTGTCAATTCAATCCCATCTGTTAGCGAGGTCAACGAGGAAGAAGAGGATGAAAATGGAGACACATCTGCAATTCCAGTGCATGTTAAACTAGGCAGAGCCAAAGACTGATTCGTCTATGTACATAAAAGTCGGTCATATCTATGGATGTGCATACTATTTTTCTATTATTACATTTGTATAACAAATTCTAATTAATTCTCTCATTCATAAATGTCTGAAAATTATAGTTTCCATTCATTGCGTAGTCAAAATACTTGTCATCCAAGTAAGATGTACTGACTCTATTTGTAGGGTTCTTCGGTGGAGCATCTGATGGATATTTTCTCTCTCTGTTTCTAGTAGTAGATGATGTGTTGGACGAGGTTGTTGTATTTGATCTTTTCATGTTTAGCTCATGTACGATCCTTCCAGCTGTTGTTAATGAACGTAAGCTTTGTAGTTTCTCTGACTTTTCTGTTCTTTTCGATTTAATATTTTGGTTTGAATTTTGTGATTTGGAATCAAAAGATGCTTCACTATTATTCAGTGATTTGGACCCAAATAACCATGAATCATTTCTGTATTTAGAATAAATGCTAAGCAACTCATCATCAGTCTCATCGCCTTCGTTCCTTTTAGATTCGCTTGGATTGCCTTCAGTTTCTTCATCGTCATCAAGAAGAATAACTTCAACTTCTTTTCCCTTGTGCTTTTCTGTAACCGACCGATACGATATGGTGGAGTTACTCCGTTGGATTGTGACAATATTGTACTTGTCATCAGTCATATCGATAACAACACTTTCGACATCAGAATCGTCTTTTTGACTCGAGCACACTGATAGTGATTTCCTCTTTACTGACTTGTGTCTAGATTTAAAAGCGTGATGATTGTCTATGACCCTGGGAGTGGTATAATTGTTTCCAAAATCACTATCCTTGGTGTTGTTCACTTTAAAGTCGACAGCATAATTTACTGTCTCCGGTGGCTCTGCAACTCGAATGTTTAGCTTTTCAGGAACTGCATTTTTTGATTCATGGTGAGTGTTGCTCTTATAAGAGCTAGTATTTCTTGGAACAGCAGTTGAGCGTTTATTCAAGTGAGGCCCCATAGATGCTTTCATTCCAGAGTTGAAACCTGTTGACTTCGATTTTTGATGCAATTGGAATTGTTCTGGCTGAGGACCTTCCAGTGAGTTGAAATCGATATTGTACATGGACTTACCCCTCCTATGTCTAATAGGTGAGGCTGGTTTTGGTCTAGCTTGGGAAAAGTTGCACTGTAAATCCGGTGCTGTTTTGGAAATTGTAGGAGAAGCGTATAGGGTAGACGGTTTCAACGTGGCTTCATTATCAGAGTCGTCACCAGCAGAGTATAGTCGGAATTGTTGTTGAAAATGGCGCAATGCATCCCGACTTGGAACCCTAATTTTTCTTGCATCATGATCCTCCTGCTCCATGTCAGAGACCGATGTTTCGGTATGTCTCTCCGAAAATACAGTTTCGTTGTAACTAGATGGTGTTTTTGAAGAATATTGGTCCATCACTTTCCCATTTGCCAAATCAGGTATTTCAATTTGTCCATTTGAGTAAAAACTGAATCTGGACTTTACACTCTTTGTATCATCGTCCACCAGTTTCAGTTTGAGAGTTTTGTTATTGGTGATATTTCTTGAATTGTTTGGAAAAGCAAATGCAACCCCAGCTCCTTTGTGCTCGAAATCTGTGTCATTGTTGTCCTGTACTTCCTTATCAACTAGGCTCTTCATTGACGCTGAAGTAGCACTTGTATTTTGTCTTGTTATATTGAGCGGACTGACTTCATCGCAACTTTCTTCGCTATCTGTAGGACTAACATCCGACCAATGACTCTCACTATCCGCTCGCTCTGAACTATTCTTTTCCACAAACGAGTGGTTTTGTGGTTCTTCCAGTCCTCGATTCAAAGAAATGTCAATTGATTGTTGTAATGAATTCCAACTATTTGATGAGCTCATAGATGACTGGCTCGCATCAGAAACTTTTCTGTCAACAATATGATGTGGCTTGCAAGAAGAATCAACCAATTCCAAACGTGGATAGTTGTTTTGGTCCCCGCTCTTGGCAAATGCAAGTCTCCCATGAGGCCCAGCTTTATAACCGTAATTGGCTAGCTCAAATGCACCAGCAGAACTGAATGAGCTTACACTCGAAACTTGTGAGGTTTCACTAAAGCGTCGATTATGGGACTGTTTTGCGATATTCCGTGGAGACACAGGAACTTGTGAAAATGTGTCGGTGGCATTAACTTCTGGACGCTTGTCATTCAGTGGCACATGAATCGGCGTCTCTTTCTGACCTCTTTCTTCTTTAACTTTGGCAGAAGTTTTATATGCTTGGTATGCATCATGAGGCGATAAACCTTCATTTTTCAATTCAAGTACTTCCATCTCTGTTGGCAAATTCGGTAGTCTCTTACCAAGCTCATGCTTCAATTTATTGCTTGCAATTCTTGCTATACTTGAATTTCGTGAACCAAAATTAGACATTTCTTCAATCATACTCAACTCATCGGGCTCTTTATTTGGAAATGCCAACTTCAGATATTTGGTTTTATTCGTGGCAACCGAGGGAGGTTGTGCCTTTTTAGCTAGGCTTGGTTTTTCTGGCACTGGAGGAGGCGCTACTTCCTCTTGTTCATCTTCCGATGCCAGCGAAACATCGATTTTCTCATACCCGTGAGATGTGTAAACTAATGTTTGTCTTTTTGATTTGGTAGGGGAATACACCAGCGATGGCAACGGAGAGCCAGAACACTGGTCATTTGGAGGCGCTTGTGGTGAGCTTAATCTAGGGGGAAGTCTTAATGTTAGTGGAATTGGAATCACATACCTGTCATTGCTTGGATTGGACGCAACAACGTGCATTCTTCGAGCTAATGGACTTTTCGATATCGACCTTAGCTGGTCCGGTGTCAAATTAGGTGACGAAATGATGGATCTCAAATCATCTTCATCCATCGTTGGAAAGTTTCCTTTTCCACTTATGTTGTGTCCGTACTTTTCTCTAATTGGAGACTGTGAGTTTGACTTTGGGGTATAATTGATGTGTCTGCCCCGTGGTGATGTGCTTGGTGGAGGTGAAACTAAATGAGATGCTGGGTGACCGGCCATTTTTGGAGACTTGAAAAACAATGTACTGAAGTCAAGGGGCAGTAACGAACTTGAAGAGATTGTGAAATTGACTCTTTTGAAATTCTTTCGCTCCAAATCGTTCTTGATTGAACGGATGTGAACTTTTGCACTAAAATGAAGCAGCTGCAGCGAATAACAGAAGTGGCTTCAAACTAATTTTTAGAACTTTCTACAAAGGTTTTAATTTTACATGATGTTTTGCGGATTCATCAATAATATATTTACATTGTGTCTAACATGCGATCAATTTAATTAATGCAAACATGTGTAGCGCTACCTTTCGCCACATCAAAGGAAGCCACAAAGTTGAAATTTTGTTTTGAAAACATCCAAATCAGGAAGGTAGGAACATTAATCGAATGAAACACAAAATTGAGACAATATTAAAGCCAGCAATTTCAAAGTTTAACAATAAGTGTCATTTCATGGGAGCTGTAATGAAAATAGCTTCAATAACCGTGTTTAATAAGCATAGGCGTAAGGATTACTCTTTGTAATCATGCATAATTTCGACAAGTTGTAGATTGGAACTTCCCGAGATGCGCATCAAGACAAGAAAAATCACTACCTTTTTTAAAAATGTAGGGTTTCATCGTTCATGGACATTAGTCTGGACACATAATCGGGATTAAACTTTTGGGAATTCCAAGCTGTGACTATTGACATAGATATCCTATGGGCACGCCTATGAAAGTGTAATTCAAGCGAGAATTGTTGGATTCACTATTCATTGATTCTATCAAGTATGTAAAGGTGATTGTATACAGCAGTTGGAATTCTAGAATTCCTTCTCTTTCCAAATTTGGATTACATGTTCGAGTCAGTACATTTTGACTCCACTTGTTTAAAGTTTTTTTGTCTTAAAAATATACAAAGTTCTTATCAATAATAATTTTCTTTTCTGAAGCCATTTCTCGTTTACAAAAAGCCAAAGCTAAAAATGAGTGGGAATATAGCCATGATTAATTATTTTCCATGAAAGGTGCTGCTTCTAGTAAAGTAATCGACGGCTTCTTTTATCATTTTGTGGTTGCAAATTTAGTCGTGCGCAACATTCGAAAAGAAGAAAATGTTAAAAATTTTTCAGAGGGAACAATAAATAAATCTTCACTAGATCTTCTCTTCCACTTTCACCACCATTCAAATGAAATGGGTGTTGTGAAAAACAAGAAATACGAAGGTATGTGAACATTGCTCGCAATATATTGGATATTCAACTTCAGGATGAACTTTGTTTTAAATAAAAGTATGTTTTTCTGGCATCTCTAATATTAGAGCTACGCTCAATGCTTATGCCCTTGACTAAACCTATCTGATTACAATAAGGTTGAATTACAAAAAGATCCCAAAACTGATTTTCGATTACTAACATGAATGAGTAGGTGTTCGTATACACACGATTAGACATGTATTTGTAGGAAGATATTGTAAACGCACTAATGTACACCATTGCACCCATCTCGATCATCTCATTAACTCCACCCTACGATATAAGCTGACCTTGCTGAGCACTTGTTTTAATTGATCGACGTTTATGGTAGGTAAATTGGTGGAATCTCTACCCTTCTCTTCCGCCTCTCACACGCTACAGAATTTATTTTTTTCTTCTCTACTTGTCAGCGGAGATTCCACTTACAATCACTTTGCCAGGCTCAAGTAATGTCAGAAGAGGATGATTCAGATATCAGCGACGAATTCAAAGATGAACTTGTCGATCAGATATCTAGAGGGAATTCTATTCCTCTTAAAGACTCCAACGCCCGCTATGTTCGATTAATGTTGGACCATTCTGCTTTTGTTCGTGGGATAGGAAATATCAAACGCTGGTTTAATGAAGAATATATAAAGCAAAACTTCAGTACGGCCTCGGACCCAATCTTTTTGAACTTATATATACCTTCCTATACTTTGCACGAGTTTGATTTCGTGAAAAAGGGCACATCAATTACAGCAACGAATGCTAGGGGAGCCATCAAGTTTATTGATAACTATTTAGAGAATCAATCTGCAATGGTACATGGAAACATCAAATATAATATGAGTTTAGAGTCTCCAAATGAAATACCACCATCCTGGACCAAATGTTCAAAATACAAATTGTACTCACCGAAAATTAAAGACTTTCCCAATTATAAAACCAAGTTTGATTCAAATCTCATTGGAGAAGTCCCACACAAGGAAACCCTTCTTCTGCATCGAGAGAGTGAAATAACTAACAACGAACCTGATAGTGATACATCATCGGAGTCCTCTGCAGAAATGCCAGCCAGATTAAAATACTTGATACGTACTTGTATTTATAAACGATTTATTGAAAAAACTCAACCAAAGTCTAAAAATAGTATAGAGGATTGGAAGTTGGTCACTGAAGACCCAATAACCAAGGTTTGGGCAAGATCGTTTGGAATTGATTGCGTGAATGTCAATGAGGCTGAATTGCTCATTTTTCAAAATTATGACGTCAATTCCTTCAAGATATATAATCCATTTTCAGCAAATGATGGATTTGATCCCAGTAATGATGTATTGCAAAACAAAATAGACTCAACCTTGTACGAGTATAGGTCAGTGAAGCAAGAACTACCCAAAATCAACCGTAAACATCGTTCCAGAAAACTCAAAAGAAAGGATGGTGAAAGCATTCCGTATGAGGGTGTTGTTTATGAAGAGAAAGACAACAGTGTATTGAGTGGTACGATCAAGAAGGAAAAGTTTGACGCTATCAATTTTGCACCAAGAGGAAAAGGGAAGTTGTGGAGGCCATAGTCTACAAAATTTACGCAAATCCTCAACTTTGATGAAGATTGGTTGTTTGTACCGATAAAGGGACAAACATGCGAGATTTACGTCATGAAACGTTAAACTCCTTGGGTTGTTCGTGACGCTTCCACGTAATAGAAAGACCTGTTAAACCCGGCAATCATGTGTGCTGACACCACAATTGGATCCAATCGGTTGTACCAATACACGAACAAAATTCAAAAGAGATGATTATGGTGCTCAAACTTTCTTATAGTTTTTGAATTGAACACCCCTTTTGTTGCTTTCTCAGATCTCAAAGTCGATACAATAAAGGGACATGACGGACGTAGCCTTATCTTCCTCAAAATTAAAAGTTAAACATGTACTCTACAATGATACTTTATATCTGAAGTCGTGTAAATACCGTGTTTTGTTACTTCTATTCAGTCGTGTGAATGTGTTCAAAAGAAAATAGATTGAGTGATTGTCTGTCTTTTTCGTACATAATATAAACAAAAGACAAGTTTTGAAATTTACTTTTAAAAATAATTTTTGTGCAAAAGAATAAATTTACAAAGCTATTTGAATATATATTGGGATTTGCATCATCAGTTTTTGCAGTCAATCATTTCCAATTATATGATATTTTGAAGTCGCAATAGACTAGGCTTTTTATTCATAGACGGCTTATATTGGATTAATTCCCTTTCTATCGTTTTCCTTTAACAGATAGCTTTTACAAAAATTTTTCTTGCTACTTGATATCAATTATGAACCGTATGCCAACCAAGGAAGAGGTTCAGAAAATTGTGCAACGGTGGCATCAATTACGTGACCAGTATGGAGATCAAGTTGTGAATGTCCCAGAGTTTGCTCAGTTGAATAAAACGATCAATAATATCAAAATGCAACAACAACAATTACAACAACACATGCAACAACAACAACAACAACAACAACAACAACAACAACAGCAACAGCGAAATATACAGCGACCACAAATGCCACAACAAGGCCAAAACCAACAGCCATCACGTTCATCATCACAAGCTCATTCTCAACAACTGCAGCAACGGCTACAACACCAAGGGTCACCTGTAACACTGAACCCTGTTCCACCAACACCTAACCAGCAGTTCACTAATGTTACAAATGGTAACAATATGGGGGCTCAGATGGGTAACATGGCTGCCTCTCCAGCTGCTAATGTACAATCATCAGTTTCGGGAACCCCATTTTCACAAGACGTGAATTTGCTAGCTAATTCCACCAATAATAATCGCTATCCAGCGCAGTTTACTAACAGAACAATACAAAACGGCACCAATACTCAGCAGAATGTCAATCAAAATGCAAACAGTAACTGGTCGTTGAACTCCCCAGCACAACTGTCCCCTACCACCGAGTCAGCATTCACAAACCAACAGTTCCAGTTGTTGAAGTCACAAATGCAAGCAATAAAGTACTTGACCAAATCCCCAAATCAAGGGCCAATGCCTCAAAATTTGGTAAGCTTTGTAACAAATCCTGCGTCTTCTTACCCCACCGACCCTTACTTATCGACACCTGCAAGGAACAATAGTGCTATAAATCCAAGTTTCCCTTCAAGAGTAGCCTCAATATCCAATAACCTGACAGGTGCTACTGATGTCCAAGCACCCACTGAGCCTGTGGAAAAGAAAAAGGGTAAAAGAGGCCCCAAACCGAAGAATAAAGATCAGCCCAAGAAAATGTCAAAGAAGCAGATTAAAGAGGAAGAACAAAGACTTGCGGCGGAGAAACAACGAGAGGAGCTAGAACGTTTTCACAGGATTAAGCAGGAAGAGTATCAAGTACCGCAACAGAACCCCTTGGGCCCAGCACCAGCACCAGCACCAGCACCAGCACCAGCACCAGCACCAGCACCAGCACCAGCACCAGCACCAGCACCAGCACCAGCACCAGCACAACAACAAGCACAACAACAAGCACAACAACAAGCACAAGCTGAACCTAACTTAACACCGCAAGAAAGTGAATTCTCATTTGCTGACCCATCGCCTCCTGTTTTGTTAAATAAAATTGTCAACGAGAAGAACAAGGATTCCAAAATTGTTGTTCCTGTTACCAAGCCTACGGTTGAGGTCGATACATTTGAGAGAGTCGACATTGTTGGGGATAAGACCCATGATGTACCTCTAAGTTTTCTTTACACTCCACAAAGTCGTATTCAAATTCCATCTTTGATACCTCAGGGCCTAAGCTTGGAACAAATTGCAGCTAACCGCGAATTGTTCTTGATTTTCAGCATCGAGAACGAGAAGGATTCAATACGATCGGAGATACAATCTTTAGGAAATAATGATCCCAAAAGAAAGGACAAATTGGTAACGAAGTTGAATGAGTTGGAAATTATTCCAATTCAAAAACAAGCTCGGGGTAAGTTGCTTAGTCAGGTATGGTATAGTAAATCTTTGCTTCCAAATTCTCATCCTAATTTTTTGGCAAGATTCAATACGTTATCGATGGAAAGTGTTTCCGTTACTATTGATCTCTACCGTCACCAATTGGAGTCCTTGATGAGGGAACAAAACAAAAAACATTCGCACGTTTTGGACCAGGTCCTTGACTTTAGCACAAGAAACTCTGCGAGAGCCAATAAGAAAGCTGATAAGGTGAGCAGATTTATGCACAAAATAGCCGGTCTTCACAACCTGACGGCAAGAGAAGAACAGAAGAAGCTAGAAAAAATGGCAAAACAACGTTTACAGGCTTTGAAGCTGAATGATGAGGAAGCTTATTTGAAACTTTTGGACCACACTAAGGATACAAGAATTACTCATTTATTAAGACAAACCAACCAGTTTTTGGACTCCTTGGCACAAGCTGTTCAAACTCAACAGAAAGAAGCCGAAGCAAATCTTGCAAGCACCGGTCGCTTACCAGAAGGTACTGCTGAGGCTGTTGACGAAGATGAAAAAAGAGAGAAGACGGATTATTATAACGTTGCCCATAGAATCAAAGAGGAAGTTACAAAACAGCCATCAATCCTAGTAGGTGGTACCTTGAAGGAATACCAGTTGAAGGGATTGCAATGGATGGTATCTTTGTTCAACAATCACTTGAATGGTATTTTGGCCGATGAGATGGGTTTGGGAAAGACCATCCAGACAATCTCGCTTTTGACGTATTTGATAGAGGTAAAGAAAATTCCTGGTCCTTTTTTGGTTATTGTTCCTCTTTCAACTGTGACAAATTGGAATCTCGAATTTGAAAAATGGGCCCCAACGGTGAAGAAAATCACTTATAAAGGAACTCCAAATCAAAGAAAAGCAATGCAGCATGAAATCAAGACAGGTAATTTTCAGATTCTTCTCACCACTTTTGAATACATTATCAAAGACAAGGGGCTCTTGGGTAGAGTGAAATGGGTGCATATGATCATCGATGAAGGTCATCGTATGAAAAATTCCAACTCAAAACTTTCAGAGACTTTGACTACAAACTACCACAGTGATTATCGTTTGATTTTGACTGGTACACCATTACAAAATAACTTGCCAGAATTATGGGCATTATTGAATTTTGTGTTACCTAAAATTTTCAACTCAGTCAAATCTTTTGATGAGTGGTTCAATACTCCATTTGCAAACACTGGAGGACAGGACAAAATTGAATTGAGCGAAGAAGAGACGTTGTTGGTGATCAGAAGGTTGCATAAAGTTTTGAGACCATTTTTGTTGAGAAGATTGAAAAAGGATGTTGAAAAGGACTTGCCAAATAAAGTAGAAAAGGTAGTCAAGTGCAAAATGTCCGCACTTCAATCCAAACTTTATCAGCAAATGTTGCGTTACAATGCCTTATACGCTGGTGATCCAAATGACGAAACAGCAGTCGTTCCTATCAAAAATGCCAATAATCAAATTATGCAGTTAAAGAAGATTTGTAATCATCCTTTCGTTTACGAGGACGTGGAAAACTTTATTAACCCAACATCAGAGAATAATGATCTCATTTGGAGAGTTGCAGGAAAGTTTGAATTATTGGATAAAGTTTTGCCAAAATTCAAAGAGACTGGTCATAAAGTGTTAATATTCTTCCAAATGACACAGGTTATGGATATTATGGAGGACTTTCTTAGACTTCGCGGGATGAAGCATATGAGACTTGATGGAGGAACCAAAGCGGATGACAGAACGGAGCTTTTGAAATTATTCAACGCCCCTGACTCTGATTACTTTTGTTTTCTTTTGTCCACCAGAGCTGGTGGTTTAGGGTTGAACTTGCAGACTGCAGATACGGTTATCATTTTTGATACGGATTGGAACCCACATCAGGATTTGCAAGCCCAAGATAGAGCTCACCGTATTGGACAGAAAAACGAAGTTAGAATTTTGCGATTGATTACAGAGAACTCTGTCGAGGAGATGATCTTGGAAAGAGCTCACGCAAAGTTGGAAATTGATGGTAAAGTCATTCAAGCAGGTAAGTTCGACAACAAGTCTACAGCTGAAGAGCAAGAGGCAATGTTGAGGGCATTAATTGAAAAGGAAGACGAACGTCGTACTAAAGGTCTAGATGAAGAAGAGGAGGATTTGGACGATGACGAATTGAATGAAATAATTGCGAGAAACGAAGCAGAACTTGTAAAGTTTAAAGAACTTGACGAAGAGAGGTATGCTGCAACTAGGGATGCTAGTTATCCTACAAGATTACTTTCTGAACAAGAACTCCCTCCTATATATAAGAAAGATCCAGAAGAAATCCTTAAGAAAGATGACATTTACACGGAAGATTACGGTCGTGGCGCGAGAGAAAGAAAGACAACCAAATATGATGATAATTTGACCGAAGAACAATGGTTGAAGCAAATTGAAGGTGTCGTTTCAGATGATGATGATGACGATGACGAGGGTGATTTCAATAGTGATAGTGACATTTACCAAAGCGGAAAGAGCTCTAGAGGAAAGAGTAAAGGAAAACGAAAGAGGGGATTTGGAAAAGCTCGCGGAGAGAAAGTGCATGCCTTAGATGGTGATGACGACAGTACCAACGAATATGATAGTTCGAGTAAGCGCTCGGCTGATGAGTCCGATAATTTGATTTCCCAAAAGAGACAAAAGCTTGACACACCTGAACCTGGGTCTGCCCCAGGGAACGGAAGAGGTCGTGGTAAATTGAGAGGCAGGGGACGCGGACGTGGAAGAGGTCGTGGATCGTTGTTATCACGTTCGACACCATCAATAGATCCGTTGTCGCCAGATGAAAGAGCCATGCTTCAGAATAATATTGAAACTCTTCTAGGGTTGATAATGAACCACAAGAACGAGGAGGGAAGAGCTTTGAGTGACTTATTTTTAGTTAAGCCATCGAGAAGATATTATCCTGATTATTATGTGTTAATAAAACACCCTATTGCGCTCGATACCATAAGGAAGAGAGCAACTGGACACACCTATACCCAGTTGAGAGAATTTTTGGAAGACGTCCACTTGATGTTCAGCAATGCCAAAATTTACAATGAAGAAAGCTCGTTTGTTTATCAAGATGCTGCTCTTTTGGAGAGAATGTGCATTGACAAACTCAAGGAGTTGCTTCCAACAGCACAATTAGAGGAAATGGACCAGCTCTTGAATTTTATACAATTTGATGAGATGTTTTTATAGGTGAATACACGAGTTAATGTAACTAGAAATATCATGTATTTATTACTAAGTGGCAGCAGCACTATACGATGGAAGCTCGTCATCAATATCCTGATTATTGACAACGTCATTCAATATAGTATTGAGCGCTTCAACAAAATCAAATAAACCACCATCTTGAAAGTAAATCTCTCCTTTGAAATATTCATTTTTTGGAAACCCATCACTAACTATGCTTGGTTCCTTAGCACTGTAGAACATGAATTCCCAGTAATTCACCCCAAACCAAGGTGCCTTCAACTTGTGGCTCAATTGTAAAATTGGCGCCAAAGTCAAATCCAACACAAAAGATTCGACATCACCTTGATAAGCGGTTATGAATATCAATCTTTTGGTGGTGAGATATAAGTAACCATCCCGAGCAGTTATTTTTAGTTTTGACGGTGAGTTGCCATTCAGCGCAATCAATAGGTTTTGCCTCGACGTGCGAGTTTTGTATTTTAGTGTTTCTAATCCGTCACTACTAACTTCAAAGGGTAGTTCGTTAGAGCTGAAATACCTCGAGTAGTTGGGCTTCAAGACGACTCCGTTTATTGACATTGTTGATAGAGTAAGGAGGTGCCTCTACATTGATTTTGTGTGAGATCTAAATTCTTGTTTTTTCTTTTTGATGCTACGTTTTGGCATTTGATCATTTCCGAACGTGTTACGTATTGATACCGAATGAGTACAGCAGTCAACTT
Source organism: Candida orthopsilosis Co 90-125 (assembly GCF_000315875.1). Classification (NCBI taxonomy): domain Eukaryota; kingdom Fungi; phylum Ascomycota; class Pichiomycetes; order Serinales; family Debaryomycetaceae; genus Lodderomyces; species Lodderomyces orthopsilosis. Next base: position 2,508,940 of record NC_018292.1, read on the forward strand.
GAGATCATATAACCCAGTGTTGAAAAAGTATTTCGATAAGCTTCCTCGTTTTACCTATGGAAAATCCCAACTAAAGAACCCTGAGGCATGTCAACTCCTTCTAGATAAATTGAATCTCAAACCTCAATATAATTCTTCAAAATTGGATATTATAGATGCTACTCCAGGATTCGGACTATTTTCATCCATGCTTAACCAGGAACTTAAACCAAGAAACCATATCTTGATAGACAGGAATGACGAGACTGTCAAGAGCTGGCATAGAAAAATACAAACTCTTCAAAACAATACTGGTAACAAGGAAAATTTCAAATTCATTGATCGAGATCCTTTTTCGTGGCACACCTATTCGAGTTTATATAAAAAGGGAGTGATACCGCCTACAGACTTCCAGCTGTATGACAAGATGCATGAGGAATTGTTGATAATAGCGAATTGGACTGGGACTAAAGATGAGGCAACAATCGCCCAATGGATAGGATGTTGCAGCTACCGTAATTGGCTAATGAAATATGGAAAGGTGAGAATGATACTATTCGTGCCATCTGTTACGGCTATGAAATTTCTAAGTGAGCCAGGGTTCAGAAAGAGAAATAGAACTGCTTTAAAGAGAGATTTATATACCGATTCGAAGCTAATCGGAATTGGGCAAGAACTGGACGTTGTCGGAGAAGGTTACGATCCCCGAGTTTTGGTTCGAGATCAACCTGTTGTAATCGATAAGAGCTCATTTATTAGGAATTCCTCAGTGGCGGTTGTTGAAATAATGCCGGGAAGGTACACAAATGATGCGATTGCCAACATTGAGCATCTTTTGCTGGGATTCTTTGTGACTAGTGCTTCCTTGGGAGATCAGTTGCCCAAATTAGCGGCAGGGGCGGAATATTTGCGCAACCTTCTTCCGGAGAAAATTTTAGACAAAAGGGCAACTGAATTTACTACAGATGACGTATTAGCAATTGCCGATGCTTACGAAAAGTGGCCCTTCAAACCTAGTGTTGAGGAAACATTTGATATTGGGGATGAGGATTTCAAATAGAATAATGTGTGATTGGTACCATTCGCAAATATACATTTGTACATATTAATTACGAATTTTTTCATATTAATTATTGCCACTTGACGGAGCTTTTGATTGGAGCCGTGAAACATCGTGTTGTATTTTTTTGCTGATCGTAAACTTGCTCTGTTATTTCGTTTGGCGGAATAAATGTCCTAGTGACTGTCTTCCCGGTTAGTCCTTCTCCTGTTGAGGGAGAGCTATTGGGTTTGTTGACAGTTGAAGTCTTTTGCTCTTCACCGGTTGAATAAACTGAAGACAGTGTACTATAAGTAACGGCGACTGGATTACTCATAATCGCTTGATGACTTTGGAAGAGAACAAGGTTGAATCCCATAACGAGTATGAATTCTATGACAAGAAATACCAATTGATAATCCTTGTTAGAATTGAGCTGGGACCAGGTGATTAGAATCCCTAAACACAGTGCTAAGTTCACCAAGTTTAAGATATAAAGCATTCCCAATTTGATATAGTGCCAGGATAAAGTATCCAGTGAGTAGTACAATGCAATATAACTAATCATAAGGAAAATTGAATTGATGAGTATGATCAGTTTGAAAATCAGCAATAATATGAAGGCAACAGTAATTCTTGTTTTCCAATAAAAAGCTTTAGGGGCACCATATAGCCTTTGCAAGTACACCTCTAATACATCTGATATTACTCTCTTTACTTTGCTTATGTGAAACAAAACAGGTACAAGTGGTAAATTTCCTTTAATGACTGATTCAACCTTCTTGGTGCTTATACCTTCAAAATATGCCAATTCGTGAAACCCTTCCTCCAAGATCAATGAAACTTCATGTCCATTTACATTAAAGAAAACATCAGCGATGATGGTGGTGTACTCAATGTTTTTAGAGTAAACTTCCTCATTTCTCAAATAAATTCCGACCAATATGTTTTCAAAATCTGTTGCCAGGTAACTAAGAGGAGCTGAATATTCATTTGTTTCAGATAGAACACGAACGATATCAACTCGTCCAAAGTTGTAGTGGATAGTGATACAATAATTCACTATGTTTATCAATGCCAACCATAAAAAAACGTTTCTCAATACGAGTAGATTTTTGTACTTGGGGTTGTATGGGTTTTCATACGATGTGGATAAGCATTTTGAGCTTTGTTTGAAGAATGATGAGGGGAAGTCTGTAGTGAGGAGCTTCAACATTGTACTCTTATTCAGCTTTTGGTTAGGACTAAGAAGTTTGATTGATATGTTACGCAATTAATAGAATTTATGTTATTTAAATATACAAAATATATATTTTTTTCGCAGCCGAATTTACGCCAAGTTGGATAAATTGGAAAACAATGTAATCAACTTGTCACTATTGAAAACACTCTCCGAGGGTAATCCAAAATATGAGGCATTGGGCAAGGCAGACATCAAAGCCACAATTGAGGGACCTACGAATGATGAATCATTCAGTTGCTCTTCTTGAATTACCTCCTGTTCTCTGCGGCTTGATTCCTGTATGCTTTGTACAGCAGACTTAGAATCAATACCATCAAAATTGAACGACACCTTACGCCTTTTTCTTGCTTGAGCAATGTAATCATCCGGATCGTCTTGATTGAGTTCATTTCTCTTGATAATGTTGATATCTTCAAGTTTGTACCTGTCAGTAAATAAATCGATCGGGTCATCTTCTGGAAACAATTGTTCATACTTTTTGGCAAAACTACTTGTTATATCTAAGGACAAATGGTTTGCCGAAAACGAGATATACTTTTTGTACAATCTCTTCAAATAGGTCTTTTGCAAGTTGAGCTTTTGCTCCTTTTCTTCCTTGAGTATTGGATCCAAGCTATCTAGGGTTAGCTCCTCTGTAATCTGAGATATCTCTTTTGAAATGTTTGTGTCAGAGCTTTGTATGGTACTTCTTAGCTTGTCAACATCATTGGTCATAATTAAGTAATCCAAGAACTTCAACAAAAACCTTCCATTCGTGGGAAATGCTTTTTGGCCAACACCAAATACTTTTAAAGCAGTTTTCTTGTTATCAGCATAATGCTCCAACAAAGCGTTTTCAATATAGATCTGGTATCCGACTGATTCATTCTTTCTAGCCTGGCGAAATACATCTCTAGCCTCTTTCATCCCCTCGGCTCTTTTGCTTGCAACCATAAATTTGACATAGGTAAGTGTAATCTCATCAACCAATTGATCGCGCTCTTTCTTCAATTTCATTAATGTCCTCAACTCCAGCCCCGATAGTCCTGAATTTGCTTGTTCCGAAGCGTTTGTAGGAGAATCATCTGTGTTAGGTACAGGTGCCAAATTATTTGGGATTTGAGGTAAGCTAGGTATGTTCTGCCTACGAGGAAGAGTGGGAAGTCCATGCCCACTCAGATCACCATTGGAAACGCCGTTGCTTTTATCATTGCCACCCGTTTTGCTTTCATCTTCCTCCTCTATTTCCTCATCCCCATTCGTGTCCTCCATCTTTGGTTTGATCCGCTCATACAACTCATCCAACATCTCTGAAACTGTTTTATGATCCTGACTCAAATTTGAAATGACTCGGTCATAGACTACCTTGGCGTTATCAAAAGAATTATCCTTTTCGTACAATTCGGCTAGTTGAAAGGAGAGAAGCAAGCTCTTAGGATTTAATTTTAAACCTTCGTTTAGTATAGAAATGCAATTACTCAAGTTGCTTTCTTCGTTATCGTTTAACAAATGTTTTACATATTCAAACCAAAGCTGCGGCACAAAAGGTAGAGCATAGGTAGCTTCCTTGTAAACATAATTTATTCGTTTCTGAAGCAAGTCTTCATCCTTTATTTGCAATGAATTTTTCTTCTCCAATAGTAACCAGCTTGCCCAGTATTTCATTTGGGCCTCCACTGTCTCGTTGTCTATACCATGTGGGTTTATAGACCGTTTCAATTTCTTTTTAGTAAGGTTCTGCCATTCTGTGTTCCACGAACGAGCGGCCATAAATTCAGCCGATTTTTCGGACACAAACTTCTGTGCTGTTGCTTGATTGAGCTCATTTTCCCACCTCGTATATTGCGACCATAAGGTTTCGATGTTTTCGGTGGGAATGACTAGAGCCTTCTTGTACACTTTACGAATCAAATCTATCTTTTGTTGTTGTTCCCAATTGGCACCAGGGGTCCATGATTTGATAAAATTGATGTAGTCTTGCCATAATCCATCACTTTGAACGTCTATACCAGTCTTTTCAACGGCAAATTCAAAAGCTTGAATGATTGTTCCTCTTGCTTTGTCACCCCCGGTAATCATATCGGTCACACTTCGCACATAGTCAACATACAGACGACACAAGTCGACATTCTCTGTAATGGCAAAACATTTTTGAAAAAGTGCCTCCGCCTTCTCCTTTTCTCCCCTGCTGAGTTCATATTTTATGTATTTGTTCCATTGAACTCCATCAAACTTGAATATATCAAGATATCTTTCAAAAGCTTTCCTGACCTGTTCTTGGTTATCTTTGGCAACCACATAATCCAAATACTTAGTCCATTTGTTGTAGTCTAGAGGGTTGGTTTCTAAATCATCTTCCAACTGTCCAATTTTATCCAATGACAACTTTTTGGGCTTGTTGCTTTTAATGAAAATAGGATTACTCATCCCTTTATAAGTTTATAAATCTTAATTGCGTAGTAGTAGCTTGGGCAATGATGATTAACTTGGTAAAATGAATTAGTCGTTAGTGATGTATTTTGCGAACTTTTTCATGAAAATAAAAACTGATAAATTTTATTTACTTGAGCTACCAACGACGCTTTCACTATGATCAAGTTACATGTCTGGGGATATGATGAAGAAATCTCGATTATATCACCTTCTTGTATTGCGTCGGCATGGCTACTTAATATGATAGCACAACCTCAAGATATGCTGTTCGAGATTGTTCCATCCAACAATCCTCACTTATCCAAGTTGAATGAATTACCACTCTTGATAGATGAGGATAAACAATTCAGCGGGTTTGGGAATATTGCGGCGTATTTAACGACCAAATATAACGCTGGTGGGACTGCTACACTTTCAGAAGATCAAAGCTTACTTGATGATAGTTTAATTGTTCTTTTAGAATCCAAATTCGAGGCATTGAACAAGTACAATCTTTTCTCAAACAGCAAGAATCACGAGAATTACACGAGAAAGCTATTTGCAAAATTTTTCCCTTTTCCAATGATGTATAACCAGTCCCTGAAATTCTACAACGATGCCCAGAATCAAGTTCGATTGTTGGGGTTAGGCGAGCATAAGTCATCTTTCTTAAACTTTACAAGTAGCGGAGAGGATACCGAGACAGAATTCTTCAATAGTGAACTAGATGAAGATGTCGAAAAATCAAAAGCAATTAGCGGTCTACATGAAAAGTCATTGGTTCAAAAATCAGAAACGAAGAAAGTCTTGAAAGAATCAAGAAGCTCGATGAAATGCCTTCTTTTGGTGGACCAATTGTTTAGTAGATTAGAGAAGCTAAAGGCAGAACAGGGCAGTAGGGGTACATTTACATTTGGTGACCAGCCTTCAGCTGGTGATGTTTTGTTCTTGGCTTACTTTTTCACATTGACGCATCCAAGTTTACCAGATAAATTTATACTTAATTACTTGATGTCCAACAACTCAAAGTACCATCAATCTTTTCTGGATCGTTTAAAGGACCTACAATCTAAGGTTGGTAAAGTTGGGCCATTGAGAAAGCCAGAAGGGAAAGAAGTACCAAGTTTATTTAACGAAGTAGGCTATTGGACTGGGCTAGTAAGCTATTGATATGAGGCGCCAATGGGTTCTTTGCTCTGTATATAGTCTTTGCAATTGGAACAAGAGGTGTCTTTACGATACATAAACTCAGGAGTGTCCCTTCCTCTGTTTCTCTGTAACATGTTGGAGTTTCTACTGTTTCTCGTACTTAATGGGGTTTACTCTCGGCTATAAATTTTCGTCACTAATACTGTTGGCTCAATTTTTTTCCACGGATCAAAACAATCAAAAACACACTCATCTCCTCTCATCAAAGATATTCAACCTCATGAGAATCCCATTTGCAGTGATTAGTTTATTTGTTGCCAATGTTTACTCGTTGACCTTAGTGCAACCGGAGGCAACACCTGAGCCAAGTTTGGTTGCTACCACAGATTCTTCACAACCTTCACAACATTTATTCAAAAGGGCGAAGGAAGTGATAATCAACAAGCAGCATGCACAAAACCAGGCTCAAAAGACAGCTTCGTCGTCATCAGATACACCTCCACCAGCTTGGTACCGCACAGTTAATGGACAAGTTGAGATTGTGAAACCAACTGTGATTGCAGGGGTCACCATTAGCGCCAAACCACCAAAAACAACCGATCCATTACAGGAATGGGTTAGTTTGAACAAAGAAGGTTTACCCAAAACGATCAAACCAGAGATAAAGAACGGAAGAACAAAGAAAGGGCATCCTGATTACAGTACGTATTTTCAAAGTGCCACCACCATCACATTCAACAAAGAGCAATTAAAGGCACATAATATGGCGGAAGATGAGGTATTTGAAGAAGTTAAATATATTGAAGAATCAGACTTGGAAGACCATATGTTGAACCCGATAATACGATGCACACCAGCTCGCTACAAGAAGAAAGGTATTGCCAAGGACGTATCGACCGAACCATTTTGTACTCCAGAAGATGATGTGAGATTAAAGTTGGACAAAACTCATTTCATAACGTGGTATTCGCGTTATTTTGCTCCCGAAGTGCAGAAGGTCAGGATCCATTTGTCCTATGTTCAGGAGAGTGCTAAGCAAAAGGGTTGGAAGAAGAGGGATCTTGTTGACTTAGATGAAGAAGGCGATATTGATTATACACCATTCGACAAAAGATCAAAAGTGCTTGAACATGGAGGTAAAGTCAAAGAAGGATTTTTCGTGTCAGACTGGCTTAGTAATGAAGATGGATATTACCCATTAACCATTATCGAAGAGTGGTTTCCCAAGAATGCGTATGAAAAGAAGGTTTTGATTTCTTTACAGCCTGATAACGTACCTGATGACGAGTTCAATGTATTGACAGACTCGATTGTTGTTGAATTCTGGAAAGGTTCAAACGTTGCCAAAGGTGATTTCCTTGATTTGCAAAGACAAGAGGAGAAGCACGTGCATAAATATTTAACAGGTGATAATATTGAAGAAGGTATCGACTATGAGGAGTACTTGATTATGATGACTTTACCTACTTGTGTTGTGATTGCAGCATTTGGTATGTGGCTCTTTGTCAGAATCAATCGCTTTGATTTGAGTCATTTGAAGAAGAAAAAGTTTGCCAGGGAAAAGACTACTCACAGAATGATTCCTTTTGTTTCCAAAAAGAAAAAGAATTATGAAAGCTTGCCACTTAGTAATATGGATGTCGGTGGTTCGAAACGAGATTAGGTGTAAATAGGATATAACTTAAAGACTGCGATTTATTACAAAGTGAGATAAAGCCTCAAAGAAATTTTGGGCGTTGGTAGATCGCACCAGATTAAGCCTCTCTATGACACAAATACAGAGTAACCACCAAGGTTCAATAAGTGCACCTTACGACGGCTCTCTTATACACGTATGATCGCCAGTTGTGTCTTAAACGGATGACTGTAGATCAAAATCAACGCATCCCTTGGCATTACTCACCTTTAAGGTATAAAAGGCCTGCAGCTATTATTATTGCGTAAACAGCATCGCAAAAGTCCAGTTCTAGTGGTTCGGAAAAATACAAAACCATAATATTTAGCAAAGTTATTCCTTTCATCACAACCTTCCACAACATGTTTCAGAGTTTACAAAATTTATCACAAGGGTGGATCTTGACTATTCTCTCATCATCGCTATGCGTTCTAGGGACCTTGATCATATACTTTGACGATTTATACTACCTCATATGTCCCAAATTTATTACATCGAGATACAGATTCAAATTGAAAGAGAATTACTCATTTCTCAATGGTTCATTAGCACTAAGTTCAGGCTGTTTGATTATTACAGCGCTATACAGGTTATTACCGGAAGCTTCAAAGTATTTGTCCATGCTGAATGAAGAGGCGAATGCTGAGCACTTGTCTAAACGATGGCAACAAATCTACTTGATGAGTGGTTACTTTGGTGGGATTCTTATCTGCGCAAGTTTCAATTTTGCTTTACATTTATTGACTAGTGAAAGTGTGGTTCATTGCAATCACGGAAATACCGTAAAAGAGGAGGATCACGGTATGCAAGAGGTTCACCACAACCATTCCCACGGTCATCTGCATTCTCATACAAGTTTTGAGCCTGACGTTCGTCCAAAAAAATCAAACTCTAGTGGCAACGAGAATGAAGTGCGAGATTATTTTGTTGAGCAGGAGCCTGTTGAAGTGGAAGTTCAAGAGACTGAAACAACTCCACTTATACGCGCCACTTTGAAACCAAGAAAATCTATTATTCAGCTTTTTATAAATGATGAGGCAGCTGGGGAATGTAAAGGGTACACATCTGCAGAACTTTGCACTTATCATCATCACGAACACGGAGCCGATAAGTTGCATTTTTGTGAGATACCTCAATTGGCAAATCATGATGAGGAAGTGAACCATGGAGAGGATAACCATGGAGAAAATCGTCCTGAACCCACTCTGCATCTGAATCAACTGCATCATCTGCACGAAGTGGATCATCACCACCATGTGAATTCGCCGCTTTCACGTTTATTCTTGATTGGGGTTGAAACGACTTTGGCAATTACGCTACACAAGCTACCAGAAGGGTTCATCACTTATGTGACATCAGAGACGAATCCTAAGTTGGGGTTCTCGATATTTATTAGTTTGATATTGCACAACTACACAGAAGGTTTCTCAATGTGTCTTCCTTTATTTTATGCAATGTCTACTTCAAGATATGCAAAACTCAAAGCCGTTTCAATTAGTGCATTACTAGGCGGAATTTCTCAACCATTAGGAGCATTATTGGGATACTTATTTCTCAAGGTCAATTCAAACAAGTATGACGTACATTCTTTACGATTTATATTTGGAATTACAATGGCTGTAACCAGTGGATTTTTGACTGTTGTTGCATTGACGATGTTTGGAAGTGCTGTATCATTTGGAGGTAACATAAATTTTGTCATTTCATGGTGTATTGTTGGTATAATGTTGATTGGGTTATCAACTATATTCTCTAGTTAGGTTCATATAGTGTGGGTATGTCTTATCTATGCGTCGGTACTAATCATTTCTGATATCTGTTCAATTTGCACGACTTTTGAAACATGTGTCACACTCCTAGTAGAACAAAAGAAAAAAAAAGAAAGTGTCCATTTAGGATTCCATCTTGTTCTCTATTACTTAGCAAAGAACATCATCAACACAGTTTATATATCACTGATTAGAGACTACGTCAACGTTTTGGATACACAGATCATAGAGCCTATAATCTGACGCGCACATTAGTTACAAGTTTATGATATAACAGGCAGCCTTAAAATAGAGACACGAATTTACCTACAATGATGGCACATGAAGTATCCACACCAATACAAATACACGGAAATGAGAAAAACCCTTCTTTTCAAAACACGTTAAAGAAAACTTCGCGTCAAAATAAAAAGAAACAAAACGAAGGACATAATGGTCAAATTAGATTTCTCCCTAGTGGAGCTCCAGTTGATTTTGGAAATGGACCTATTAAGAACAAGAATAGCAGCCCAAAGAAGCTTAAAGAACCAATCAAACTATCATCTTTACCTTCTTTGCCAAATGGAGAAAAACCTCAATTTCACAACGATAGAGCCGAATCAAGGAGAAAAAAAGATGGAGAACAACCATCAGCCAAGAATTCATCCAAATCGAAAAAGTCCCAACAGGAAAAGGCTACAACAATAGAGATTTCGTTACCCAATGGTGAAAAGCCCAATTTCAACAATAATTCGAAACTCAAAAAGAATAATAACAAGAAAGAGAAAGGACCAGTTGCGGTGGTTGTAGAAGAAGATTCATCAACGTATGCTGGATCATCGTTCCATTCTTCACCTGCCGCTTTAAATCTTCCAAAACCTAATTTCAAACCTTCGCCAAAACAAAGTGTGGCCGAGAAGGATATTGATCTGGTTTCCCTGAAGCTGGTAGAGGCATCAACAACCGTGGTGAACCCTACTTCTGTTGGCCCTACACAAAATCCATCGAGTCCAACAACAACTATGTCTTATTCACCACAGGGATATTCAAATCAACCAAACCAACCAATTTATCCTGCCCCTTATGCTTCTCAACAACCAGTTTACCCACCGCATGGAAACCAAGGAGCTCTTCCACATTTTGCACCACAACCAGTTCCACCACCACCTTTACCACCAAATCAATTCTACAATCCATATTTGGCACCAGTGCCACAAATGCGCCACCCTCAACCTTTACAATCTCATTCAAATCAACAAGGTCAAAGAATTACATTCAATCAGTTGTTGGGCTCTTCTAAATAGAGAGAGGGGAAGTTATTCATCACAATACAACGTTTTATTGTTTGTTTGTCACTTTTTATTCCCCCAAGACATTTGTTTAACCACTTTTTTTATTTTTGTTTTTAGGCTTTTGCTAATGCTTGATGCATTGCTGGATATTGTTGTATTCAATTCTTGATACTTCCAAGTATTGTTTTCAAGTTATTTACTAGCAACAATGGATGTTACATCCACCTTTGTTTGATTATTGATTTGATTCACCACTATTACACCCATATGGCCTAATCCTTTTATGTTTTATTATGATTACTTTTACGTAAATGTGAGACCAAAAGGTGTCTGATTGGTGAAAATTGTCAGTATTCTTTTACGATGTTAGAGTACAAGTAAGTGTTTGTCCGAAGAATGAATGACAATTTGTAATATCTCAAAACGTAGAACACCCATTTCTAATATTCCTAGTCGTGTTGTAGAGCAAATCCGTTTACACGATTGTGCCACAAAGGTCCAAAGTAGTATCCAAAAGCAGTCTATTGCCGTACTTGAAATTATACTTTCATCGGATTTTTACCAATACTAATTCCGGACATATAATATCACGACAAATAAGTAAAAACTGAAATCATTATTACCCAACACGAATTAGACGAAAAATCCGAATCACCTGTTGGAGTATGTCTCTCCCATTGTCTTTTACTATACTGGACTACTTCTCATAACCACTATAGTTGTAGTATATTAGCTTCTCAATACGAAAGGTGGGCTTTTTAGTGCATCGGTAATTGATATAATATACACGACCTGATTAGATCGTGTAGTATTGTATTACAATTTACATTAATATAACAAACAAACAAAACAAACAGCCTTACATACATACATAGTAACCACCAGTATTAATAGAAAGAGAGAAAAAAATTGTTCCGCTATTAGAAATCACACACAAAGTAACCTCACCAGAAGAATAGCATAAAGTTTTTAATAAAACTCATCTTAAAATCTTACACCTTTTCCAATTAGAATAGTATTATGCAATACTAAGGAGAGTGTTTACCGAATCAACAAATCTTACTAATAATAAACAAAACTCGAATCATTTGAAAAAAACCAAGAGTTTTACTTACATAACGCCATCCCCTTTTCCCCTCCAATTCGCTCACGATTACAAATCAACAATACATTCATTATGAATAACAAAGAAATTCGGATTAGTGCTTTGTTAGTATTGGACACCTTGTTCTTTCTTCTAGAGGCCATCATTGGTTACTCTGTCCAATCGTTGGCATTAATCGCCGACTCATTCCATATGTTGAATGATATCATTTCATTAATCATTGCTCTTTGGGCCGTGCGTGTTAAGAATTTGAAACCTGCTGATGGGAAATATACTTATGGGTGGCAAAGAGCTGAAATATTGGGTGCTTTAATCAATGCTGTTTTTTTGATTGCCTTGTGTTTTACTATTATTATGGATGCTATTCAACGTTTTTTCAAACCGACAGAAATAACGAATCCTCAATTGATTTTAGCGGTTGGTGTTGCTGGGTTGTTGAGTAATGGTATTGGATTGGTGTTATTTCATGAACACGGACATTCGCATTCTCATGGCGGTGGTGGTGATGATGGGCACGGAGAGGGACATTCGCATTCACATGCTGATGGTACTGGTAATGGGCATGTTTCCAGTAGCGAAATTGAGTCAAGGATCGGATTGAATGAAAACACACCTTTGATTGATGCCACTGTGCGTTCTTCACCATCTGAAGTGTTTGATTATTTCCCTGATAATGTTGTTGAAAGATATAATTCTGAAACTCCATCAGTGAAGGCAGATGGACATGAATATGAACATACACATAATGATGCAGTTAAAGATGTCAAGACAAGGAAAAGAAAATCAATGAATATGGAAGGTGTATTTTTGCATGTATTGGGTGATGCATTGGGAAATGTTGGTGTTATTATAACTGCTTTAATTATTTGGAAAACCGATTATTGGTGGAAATTTTATTCAGATCCAGTTACATCTTTGGTTATTACTTTGATCATTTTCAATAGTGCATTACCATTGTGTCGTAAATCATCAAAGATCTTATTACAAGCTACACCACCATATATTGATTCGGAACAGATTTTACAAGACATTTTGAAATTACCATTGGTTAACAGTGTTCATGATTTCCATGTTTGGAATTTAAATGAAGATATTCTTATTGCTTCACTACATATTGAATTGACACCTAAATGTGAAGTCATTTTACCAGCACCAGGTCAAACTGGATCTGACACCACTGGCGATTCTTCAAATACTCAAATTGATAGAAACTTGTTTTTGATGGTTGTTTCTCAAGTTCGTGATACTTTACATAAATATGGTATTCATTCAGTTACTATTCAACCAGAATTCCCTAGTTTGAAGAGCAAATCGGGTGAATCAGATGATGTGGTTACTGATGATTCAAATGCATTTGGTAATACCTCAAAACAAAACTGTTTAGTTGATGGATTTACTAATTGTGATACACAAACTTGTCATTAAAGTGGATAGAGGACATTATATCAGAAGGGTGTGGTGTTTAAAGATAGAGTAATTTGTTGATTTGGATTTCGATTTGTACAAAGTTATAATACACAGTATATAATTAAGCAACTTCATCAGCGAATCTTTTTATAGAAGCTTCATCTACGACTGATTATTCGATAAAGTCTATTTCTTGAATTTTGTTTCTCAATAGTCTGATCATGAGTATTGTTTTTTTGTAACTGATCAGTTCCCCTTTTATTGAAAATACTCCATTTCTTCCCCAGTGATGATGATGATGAATCACGAGTAGAAACTCCTGAAAATGATCTTTTGAGCTTAGCATAGCTGCTTTGTTCAATTGGTGTTTTATAACATCTAAATGAATTCAAATAATCAAACGGTTCAGTTATAGATTCATTAGATGAAGAGCGTGCAAGCACAAGTTCACCATCCTCTATCACCTCTTCTTTCATATCGTTCTTCCCCAATTCCCATGATGGTGAATTATGTTTCCAATTGATATCATCGTTTTCATTTTCGTTTTGCAGTACATGATCAAATGATTCATCATTATTGCGATGATGATTAAGCGATATTTGTGATGATTTTTCTGAAGGTAATGAAGTCGATGACGACCTAGTTAATGGTTTAACAGGTTGGGTCAATTGAGAATATGGTGTTACGACATTTAAGGTATCGGATATGGTTGGAACCGGGTAATTTACAGCATCTTTCTCTGGTACCGGTGGTTTCTCATTGTTTCTTGTTGTTGATGAGGAGGCGTCGTTTGGTAGTGTAACCGTTGATTCCTTACTATAGCACACCAAAAAGCTCAATACTTGAGACAAGAATTTATTAAAAATAAATTGTTCTTCACCCTGGAATTTACTTGCATCAGTAATTGATAATTTGTCAACCATGGCTTGAATTAAACATTCCCCAAAAAGTTGATAGTTTGTTGATGACATTCCATATAATCGAACGTTTTTCTTGGAAAGATTAATCATTGATTCGCCAGGTTGGATCATATTGAACTCGAGATAATTGATCATGATGGTGATGAATTGAAGTAATGGTTCAATTTGATAATCATTGACAATTTCATCAATTTCGGAATCGGTTAGTGATGTCGGTTGGTTACTGCCAAATAAATCATTGTCGAAAACATTTGTCCCCGAAATGAAACTCGAAGAATCCAGGTCCTTTGTGGTTAATTTTTCATAAATCTTTGTTGCTAAACCTTGTTGAAATTCATGTAGTTGGAACTCGTTATTGATTAATTTAGGACCACCGTTCTTACTACTGCTGTTTAGTTTATGATAATTTTGAAACAAGTTCAATGCAAGCCAAGCTTGTTTGACTATTGAGACTTCGTATTGTGAGATGTCAATTGTTGGAGCAGACATAGCCATAAGTGAATTGTGTGTGTCGATATAAAATGAAGATGAGTCAAACGAAAGTATATCTTTGAAGAGAAACCGCAGATAAGTATATAATCGGAAAATGTTTATAGCCAGAACCACACCCACTTTGCACAACCCTCCCATCCCCCTCGTCTAACATTCTCCTTTCAGTTGCATAGTTTTTCCCCCTTTGTTGTGGTTTTGTTACATTATAAGTAATTACAAACCATAAACAAAGGAATCATAGTTAACTGGTATGGTACATATGTATAAAGGGTTAAAATTTATTACTTGAATTTTTCTAGAAAGGGTAGGTGGGTTTTTTATGTAACTTTGTGTTTGTCTTTTTGATTTAGATTGAACTCATCCCGAGGTAAGACTGTGGAAACCGCAGAGCGACTTTAGACTGGAAAGAGTGCTCCAGGCCAATGCAACTCAATTTTAAGTGGAAGTGGCGTTTTAGCAACTCACTTACGGCTATTGTTATACTTGCTACCGGCAACATAAATCTGTTCAAGTGTTTTTTTCTTCAGAGGGGAGAAAACACTTAACGACACAAATGTACAAAAATATTCTTATTTACGCATAAATGGAAAAAAGTAATAGCCTGTTGATGATATGGCTAGGCGACAATAAACATAAAATAATAGCAATTCAAGGTGAGTATGTTATAACAATACAATTGTGCTTCTGGGTTATCACATCACATACATTGTCTTTTTCGTCGTCTAATTATTTTCAGATGTCAGAAACGATAATATCCGAAGAAAACAAAATATTTTCCGCACTCATATTCGAAGATTGAAAATGAAAATCTGTTGGTTTAGAATAAAAGAGTGATTCGGTTGCAGTCTTTTTGCAAAAGGTTTACGTCAGTACGTGGATCTCATTAGGATCTAAAGGAGTGGGGGAGACTAGGGAAGTGAGGTGCCAGTATGCGTAATTACGATCTAAAATCAAAGATTTTAGTACGTTGTAACAAACGTTTGATGAGCTTTTCTTCAGGAGATATAAATTAATGAATACCATAAGTTAGAATAATGTGTACGTTCTACCATGGGTATAACCTACAAACAAACCAATCTTTTAGAAAATTGTACAAAGAAAACCCGATGTGCTTTAGTTTTCCGCACTACCCCCTTATTGTATATTTAGTCTTCCAATTAAATTGCGTCTAGGTTTAATAATTTGACTGAATTGGGTTAAATTATATGCATTTGATTCACACAAATTAGACCACACACAAACTCACTTTTGCCGGAAGTTCCTTTTATCTTTTGTCTATCGTTTGATTTTTCCGCACTTAATTGATCAAAGTCTTCAATAAAATGGGGAAGCAGGAGGGACAAAGTGCAAATGTAGTATGTGAATTGAGGCGGTTTATATTAGACGCGTCTGAAAATTGATTTTATAGTGCGCAATCAAAAAGATACACTGTCGCTATACAAATTTACTAGTCCTAGTTAGTGTATGTGAGGACTGAAGTCTAGCAAGACTTGATGAGTTACATTCATAACAATCTCCAGCCGTTATCTCATAGTAATGAGCTCTGCAATCTTTTGGTTTCAAAATTAGATTAATCTTTCTCATATATTTTTTTTTTGGTTATGAAACTGTTCCTGTTTTAGGTTTTGATTGTTTTAACTTTGCAAATATATGAAGAACGGATATTTCTTGTGAATTATCTAAATTTTAAGTGAAATTTAAAAGCTGGAACTGAGATATATCATGTTATTCAATCTCGGATGTAATTATATTATTTTGTTGTAAAACAGTACAATACTTCTTGGGGTCAATCAAAACTTCATAAATAGTGAGCTGTGCTTCTATCAATATAAATAATTGATAGAAGCATAAGTGAAAAATAGACACAAGCGAGCCTTTCTAGAAGGAATATGTTGATATGCACACTAATATGCTTGGAAGACGTTGTCGTGAAGTTCAATTTATGCGACATTTGAAAAATATGACATTGAAAAATTACTTTTATAAAACCTTCAAAACCTCACTGCATCTACAGTCTATTTTTATCATTTTGATTGCACTTGACAAAGTATCGAACTACCTCATTTTACCCAACACACGCTCCATAAAATGAAACTCAAAGTAGCAATTGTCCAAATCAATTCCCTTCTAGGTCATTCACAACAAAATATCACCAAAATCAATCACCTATTATCAACAATCAATGGTCGTTTCCCTGACTTGGTAGTTTTGTCCGAACTAGCAATAACTGGGTATAATTTCTCCCTGGCTACACATTTGAGACCATTTTTGGAGTCGCCTTACAAATATGGTGCTTCGCTTGATTTTGCTCATGAATTGAGTTTGAAACATAGGTGTTTTACAGTGGTGGGGTATCCTGAAGGAGCGCACCTAGAGAAGAGTAAAGGTAATGTTGGAAATAGTGGTGGTGGTGATGTTGTTGTTGATGGTGTTGTTGATGGAGAGGTTATTTATAATTCGTGTGCTGTTTTCAACAGGACAGGTGAATTGATTTATAACTATCGAAAGACATTTTTATACGAAACTGATGAAAAGTGGGGATGTTTAGAAAATCCTGAGAAGGGGTTTACACCAATACCATTAAAATTCAATACAAAAGATACCAAGGGTGGTGATGGTGATGGTGCTAACAATGGTGAAGTATTAACGAATTTTGGTATATGTATGGACTTGAATCCATATAAATTCGAAGCACCATTCAATAAATTTGAATTCAGTGCTAAATGCTATCACAACAAAGCCAAGTTGATAATATGCCCCATGGCGTGGTTGTCTTCACAATCACCATCAATCAAGACCGAATTAACCCAAGAAGAGAAATTGGATCAAGCTACACAGTTGAAGCTACTGAGCGATCCATGTAATGAAACGATAAATTATTGGATTTTGAGATTCTTCCCATTTTTAAAACACAAATATAGTTTTTTCCCTAAATGGTGGCCTTCTAGGGATAAAGTAAGTGTGTTGATATGTAATCGAGTGGGTAAAGAAGATGATGTGGTTTATGGGGGTAGTTCATGTATTCTACAATTTAATAATAAAGAAGCTTCAACAAGTGATGGTGATTATGATGCCATAGATGAACTGAATCCCAGTGTTGATGTTGTTGGTAGATTATCTCAAAACGAAGAAGGTATATTGGTGAAGGAAATTGATGTATAAACAAAAGAGCCAATGCAGATTGAAGTTTTAGATATACAGTATGGATTTGTATTACTCAAGTAAGATTATTATTGCTAAGACGGGAATTGGAGAATCGGTGGATGGTATACTATTTTGGTTATAGTACTGGGAGAGAAAAGCGGAAGATAACAGATTTTTCGTAAATAAACGCGTTTTGAAAGCCGTAAGATAATAACAAAAGCAACAAACACACAAAGAGTACTGAGAAAAGTGTTTAGTGATTATGTATGTATATATGTATGTTTGATGATTTTGTGGAAGATTCCACAGAAAGCGATTAATTGGAAGGTGGGGGGAAAGTGTGTATTAACCACAACAGGAGAAGATGTCGTGTGACTTTTGATCGTTTTTGTAATTGCTGGTATGTGTGTTTGTGTTTTGATTGTTGAATTACGGGTTTTAACTCGGTATTTGAATTGGAAAAGACGCGAGATTTGGAAAGAGGGAGAGGAATAGACTTTGAAAGCCACCTTTTAGCCTTACGATTCGATGAAAGTTGTTTCATATGAACTAGCTCATTGTTTGTTGTTGTTGTTGTTGTTGATATTACTATTTCCAAAAACTTTACTTTTGTAATGTGATTGTACAGTGTCACATATCTAGAGTATGAGCTAATAAAGTGTGAATAAAGTAAACTCGTAACTAGATCTCTATTGTCCCTGGTGGCTTTTCGACATACAATGGTGGTTATTGTTTAGTTCTTGAGATCTGATTTCTATATATCATTGTGCAATTAAACACGACCTAATAATAAAAAACTAAAAACTAAAAGCTAAAAATAAATTTTTTTAAATCTCCCCAAACGTATAAAAATCCTCTGGGAGTTCTTGGCATTTCATTTGTAAATGTACGGAAGTCAAGTAGAACAAAAAAGAAAAAGACACACAATGGAGGCAGACAAAATATAGAATAAATGGAGAAGAAAAGTAAACTTACAAGAGAAAATAGAACCAGACGTGAAGAAGGAAACGCTTCCATTGCGTAAGATACAAACGACAGTAATAAATTTTCCGTACATCAAGTATGCACTTACTATACACAATTTGATTTGTTATCTATAATTGTCTAAGTAGATAGATATGTCAAAGATATAAATTTTTAGGATCTATAAAGGTACAAGGGGAAATACAATACATAATATTACTATATTAGTGTCTGATTCAAATGTCGTGTGAGTTTAAAAAAAAATATGAGTTGTTTAGTGTTTAGTGTTTAGTGTTTGGTGTTTAGTGTGACTTGTTACTAAAAATGAGTTTATCTAAATTTCTTTTTTTCTCTTTGCATTTTTCTTTATTGCGGCTACTGTACTATTGCACTCTACCATACTATATGTAATATGAGGTATTACAAAAGATGACATTCTTTGTGCATTTGGAATAATTTGAAATTGTAATTCTATGTATATCAATGTATAAATACTTTGAATGATGTCTTCCTCATGTTCACAAAGAGTTTATTGTCCCAGACATCAGTTCAAATTTTTCACTTTCCTTCTTTTGAATACCGAGGTTACAACTAAGTACTATATCGCTACAGAAATAGTGTTCATATTTGTTGATATCGTATTAAACATCCATTAGTCACACTTGAAACAGTGTACTCACTTATTTTCGGATTTAAAGACTTTTACAACACAACTACTTACAATCGCAATTTGGCAACAAAAGTAGTACATTCATATTAGCAAAACATCAAGCATATTCAACTGATAACAGCATAGACGATGGCAAAATTTCATTCGCGTCGAATAGTAGTCAAATTATTTCTACTATTAACTATAGCATATACAATTCTTGTATCATTAAAGCTGATTGTAGCTAAACCAAGTTTACAGCAATATCGTAAATTGCTTAATCAACAGTTTACTCATAAATATAATCAAATTTATTACAATTTTTTAGCATCCAATTACGATTTGAACAATGACGCGAGCTTTAATAAACAATTGGCAATAATACGACAAGATGCTATTGAAGAGGATAGAGGTAATAATGAACTTTGGATGTTGAATGAAGAAATTACAAACAATTTACCATTAACTGTACAAATACCGTCATATTTTAAAGAGAAGCAACTACTGGAATCTACTCCACTTGTTCATGATTTTGATCCTCGATTTACATTTGGTGCTTATTATCAATACATTGCTAGAACTTCATCAGAGTCCAACTTGGTTGTACCTTTCCATTGGTCAGATTGGGTTGATTTATCTATACTCGACAAGTATATCACCAACTACCCCAAAACTGACTTGTGTTCAACTTTATTTGATATTTCAGATAAACAGGATCTCATTAAAGGGTCCAATATGCGTAATGTTGAAGAGTATTGTCAATTTAATCAAGTGGAAGATAATATACAGTCACTGATTTATCCACAGTTGGGTTTTAAAATTACTGATCAACCGGGTCCACAATCCGTATCTAACCGTGAACTAATTGGTCGTGCTTACTTGTTTGATACGGCACCATCACCAAAACAGCTAATTTTTTTAACGACCAAAGGATCATATCAAATTGATGTACTCAATCCTCAGGAAAACAATTTTAATAATTCATTACTTCATAATGGTATGATTGATTCATTACCAGTAGACACTTTTAATGTTGTAGAGGACTACAAATATTTACAATCACACAAACCAGAGACTCACCAACAACTACAGCAACCACAGCAAAATGGTGACTCATCCCGCCATGAATTATCCATCCCACAATCTAATTTCCTTAATGATCCTGAAGCGGCTATCAATTCCATGAAGCGCAAACAGCAGGAAACTCAATTATCCCTAATGGAGCAGGACTATCTCGATTCCATTACATTCAGTTACAATTGTAACAACCCACCGAAGTATTTCTATGAAGCAAAATTACTCAAATCGACCCCTGATGATTGGCAAGGTGAACATTACGATTGGCGATTCTTTCAAGGAATCACATTAGACTCGCCCGAAAATGCCATAATCCTACATCGATTAATTAAAAATTATCTCAATTTTGCACGTATTCATGGAATCACCACTTGGATTGCTCATGGTTCATTACTTGCTTGGTATTGGAATGGAATAGCATTTCCATGGGATGGTGATATTGATGTTCAAGTTCCTGTTTCAGAATTGTATAAATTGGGTCAATATTATAATCAAACTTTAATCATTGAAAATGCCGTTGGTTCAAAGGGGGATTTTGATGGATTTGGTAGGTATTTCATGGATATTGGATCAAGTATAACTCATCGTACTAGAGGAAATGGGAACAACGCCATTGATGGGAGGTTTATTGATGTTGATACTGGGTTATACATTGATATCACTGGATTAGCTTTGACTGATGCTCCATCACCCGACAGATATGATTTAATTGCTCCGTTATTGGATAAAGAACAGCAAGTTGTATTAGGTAATGCTAAAACTGTTCAAGAGGATGGTTCAATTAAAAAGAATTATTCAGTAATTAACCTGGAGTTACAATTGTACAATTGTCGAAATCATCATTTTACATCATATCAAGAGTTATCACCATTGATCACATCCACCTCGGAAAATCAAATCGCCTTAGTCCCCAAGAATTTCATGATGATTTTGAATGATGAATATAATATCAATGCCCTTTCAAGAAAACAACATCGGAAATTCACCTATTTAAACAATTTAAGAATTTGGTTCACGACAAAGACTATAAAACAATACGCCAAGATGGAAAATATTGATTCAGAAGGATACGATTTCACATCTTTGAAACAACTCAATTCATTAACCAAAACTGATCATTTACAATTATTGGCTCAAAATGTCAAGCTATTACAAGAATGGGAATTAACGAAAAATTTTACAAATTTGCATCAACGAGAAATGGAATTAATTTATGACGGAAATATCGATAAAGCTGGCGAATTGATTGAAGCAAATGTTGTGAACGGTGGAGGAATTGGTAAGTCTTTACGGGCGGATTATTTTATGCATAAGTTGATGACCGGTGGAAGACACTAAAAGAATTTTGTAGCATTATATAACTAATATATTAATAAAAGTAATAATAGTAAGAAGGTATACAATTTGATAAGGTTTTGCGAGCTTACAAAGTGTATCCAGTGTATCAACAACTCTATTAAAAATAAATAAATCAACACTCGCCATTCAAACACCCCTATTATAAACCCCACTACAACTTAGCACCACCATTCAGTTGTAATTTCTTCTCATCATCCCCACCTAAACTCAATTTCCCTTGACATTTTTCATGCAATTGACGTGATTTTTCAACAACCTTTTTAGGTATAAATCCATACATTTCTTGAACAGCAGTTGCAATCAAAGTCCCATCATTTTCCAAGGTATAGAAATTAATAATTGCTAGGACTCGATTATTTCCCATTGATATAAATTGAGTTTCCAAATAAAGCCAATCTGACGCATCGGTAGAATCTCCTTCCTTGGAACTTGTGGAGCGTTTGCCGATTTGGAAATTTGAATCATGGAAATATAACGTATGATCTAAACTTACATTTGCGGCATCAGTAGTCCCCAATGGTAATCCCAATGCTTTGATCCATGTCGCGGCCCAAAATGCATCACTAGCATACGTTAGAGCCAAATACTTACGGCGCATCAATTCACTCGACGAAGGAGGATGCATAGCACTAGATCCACTTCCTGGTATATTTGCAGTTAAATCATCATTGATTCTAACAAAAAAACCACGTTCTTCATCACCAGTAGTTGCCAAATTGAAATCTTTACTAGATTGGAAAAATTCCTTGGGTATGCCATGAGTCAAATGACCACTATAATACATTGTTCTTACATCTAATGCGTGTAAATTATCTCGATATTGGTAAAACATAGGACCTGGGTGTCGTTTAAACACTACGGGCCAACTCTTGGGGGTTTCACCAGACGCAACTTGTTTCTCAAATTGTACTTGCTTATGAATTATATCGTTATCTTTTGTGAATGATACTTGAATCGTGACTACCAATACATCATTATGTGACTGATACCCTAAGACGCACCGATTGGCGAAATTCCGTGAATCACTAACTTTAATAACTTCCCATCGCATAAGACTCTCAGTTGAACCAGCTTTAACGAAATATGCATGTAATGAATGTGGTTGGAACGAGGACCCATCTGCATTGGATCTAGAGAGGACTGATTGCCAGGCAGCGTTTAAGCCTTGACAGATGAGATCTCCTCCGTATGTACCTCGCGATGTAGGACTCCATGGTTCAAGGACATAACGGCCTTCGTATATTTCTGTAGATGGGCCAGAGTTGGAATTGGAGTTGGAATTGGAGTCGTTATCTTGTGGGGAGATGAGTTTGACGGATGCTTTGGTTGCGATTCGGGAGATTGGTGGGGTGGTTTCGTATACTTCTTTTTGTAGGATGTCCATTGTTGGGTAGGATGATAAAGGAGATGTAATCGAAGAAGGTGTATATTAATTTCGATATTTTGAAATTAACGAGAAAAAAATTTGGGGAAATAACCGAGGTAAAAGATAAGATTTAAGAAAAGAGAAGCCAATAATTTTTCAAACCAGAGGGGTAATGTCACATTTCTAGCAGTTAGACAGTTACCTGTCTTTTAATAACGTCGCTTAAAAACATTATTGACTCAATAGGAATCGCACACTACTTGAGATGATAAAGTAAGCTCTCAAAAAGCTTTCATGAGTGTAGAACTGATTAAATTAGATTACAGTTTCACCTGTGTGATCTAAATTATAATTTTTTTCAAAAAAGACGGGAATTAATCAGACATTAAGTTTATGAAGCATAGTCAAAGGCTAAATTTTATACTTCTTACGAGCAGTTGGTGTAGTAGACTCATTGAGCACGGTATTTATGGGGGTTCAAACGCATTCGTCATTTTTTTGCGCTGGAATGTTTGCAAAAGGACTGGTTTAATATTTCACAAGACTTTTAAATTCCAAGGTGTCACTGGATAGGTGGTGGAGATGTTGGAAATGGCGAACTTTTTAAGTGATCTGTAAATCCAATGTTTTCAGCTTTACCCTACCACAAAGGACAAATAGGGGTTTGCAATCATTTCTTCCTTTCCTTTCAACTTAGAACAATTGATTACATACGCCCATCTTTTGACCGCTGGCCCACTCAAAGGCTTCCATTACCGCCCAACCCTTTCGCAGCCGAATTTCTCCCCCCTCTTTTTTGTATGTACAGCCACATTATGAAATATTGAAAACAATAGTTGAAATCTATTGTTCGTTCATTTCTGTTTCGGCTCTGAGATGTTTGAATTTCAGGTACAGCCTGAACAGGGACAAATGGAGTATTGTGAAAATAAAGGTTGCACCTGAGTCGTGGAAAGAAAATACTCTATTTCCTTACAATTGATGTGAAAGAGTACTAAAGTTGCTTCGCATTAGGCTTGAGTTGTCATAATTGCTGCAAGAATTGTTGACTGCGCTTCCATAAACATTCTCGACTTATATCTTTGATGTGGCTGTGGCGAAGCTTAAACACTAATTTTAAGGGCTATTTTGAGAAAGAATTTGCGCAAGCTTTCAAAACCAGTACACAATCCCATACACCGACAAGAATATAATTGTTCATAACACGTTATTTGAATTTGCTTAGCTTAAGAATGAAAAATAGTGGCTGTACGATAACAAAATATTACATCATAAGTGAAAGTGGACCATGTTTCCCTACCATATTAATAGCTACAGTAATCCTTTTGTGTATCAACCAGACTAAAACGTTATACCACTCGTTCTTTCGATCCTCAATCTGTCATCCAGGGCTGTTGTTGTTGTACCTTTATCAGCAGATTATGATGTAATTGACCTTTTTACATTGTTGCATTTGTGTAATGTACCTAACGTTCCGGAAAAGGCAAATCAAACAACAAAAAAAGAAATGAGAGAGGGATGAGCTTATTTACTAAGAACTCTAGGCTCTTCGTCTTGAAGGTGGCTGTGGGTTATTCAAACAGCCCCTATTCTTGTCCAATATGACTACATTGACACGATCAGTCTGCACTTACCAAGATCTTGTCTTTGATCTTTCTTAATGCCGTTCTTCGGCCGTTTCTTATTTTTTGTTTTCTAAAATGAATGAGAGAGATTTTCTTTCTAAAAATTTTCGTAAAATTTCTTGGCCGGCATTCATTTTAAGATACCCCGATAATTACCATCTCATCCGAAAATACGGAAGCATTATTTGAACGAACTACCTTGTAATTTCAGGCTATCCATCAACACATATCTCAGTCAGCCTTGGCTTTGCTCCTCAGAGTTCTCTGTTGTAGTCACAAAACTCCAAAAGTTAAGAAAACCAAAGAGGAGAACTACTGAATGCTGCTTTTCTTATATGGCTTGTGTGGTTTGCGTCATCGTTTTCACAACAACTCAAGAGACTTCCTTTACTGAGACAAAGTAGATGAAACAAAACCAAACTCCTCCACAACATTGTAAAACAAAGCAGCAATCTGAAATAAAAAAAAAAGTTCTTTGAAACATCGTTCTGTAAAGAGTGTTGCTTTTCTGTATTGCTTAGATATCTTTTGTTTGCGGTCACAGAAGAATGCATCATCCAAGCCTCTTAGACAGAGTGGAAACAGATTTACTCGACTTCCCTTGTTTTTAATCTATACACCGTCCCCTCTTTAAACTTGTGTTGAGTGAATGATATTTCTCTCCGTACGACAACTCAGTTTTGTACTTTTGTACAACAATCTTTCTCTTTTCGAATGAACTTTTGATTATGGTTTCCTCAAATGAGCATTAGCAAAAGCACACATTTCTTTACAAATACATAATGTCACACGAGATAAAATTGCTAAAACCACATACACATACGGCTAAATCTCTATTATTACATTTCAAGAGATAAGCTCTGTGTGTATGTATGTATTTTTGTGGGTTATAAGATTAGATGATATGAAATTGAAAAAGAATAATAGCAAATGAAATATATTCGTTTTTTTTTTCGGTTATTAAAATTGCTTTCGGTGATGAGAGAAAAAAAATCCTTCTTTATCAAACTCTTGCTACGTCATAGGGAATTCCGGAAAATATAATAAGGAAAAGTGTCGAAACATTTATTGAAGTTGTAGTTTGATCTATTGTAGTTTTTATAAAAAATCAATTCTTTTTGGTTGTACTTTCGATAGACTGTGTGTGGTTCTCTAACTGTGGTTCTATTGATTATACATTATTTGAAATCTGTTATTGTGTAATTTTATAAATTTAATTTCTTATTTTTTTTTTTCTCTTTTTCTTTGATCAATCAACGGTTATATCAATTTAATATATATATATATATATCTAACAATCAATTTCCAATATATAATCTTCTCTTATATGAATTTCCTTTTTGGTTCTTCTTCTTCTTTTTTGATTTGCTTCCACTTCTTTTGCCAAATCTAGGGTCTTAAACTACACTATCCTAGCCTTATCTTTCATCGAGTTAGACCCACGTTTTTATTTTACTCAAAAATGTCCTTTAGTAGTTTATTTTCACCAAAAAAATTACTCAATAAAACAAAGGGTTCTTCGGAAAAGAGTTTTACAACCAACGAGAATAACCAGGAAGAACAGCCTTTGAACAACCGCAAATCTCGCCCAACACCCCATGGCTCAACAACATCTTCCGCACCTTCCGTACAATATAGTGGGAATATTGTGTCACCGCAATACAATGCACCGGCATCTCCTGTACAAAATTCAAATAGAGTCCCACCTCCACAGATTGATACTAGTGGTACTACTACATATACACAACCCTCGCCAGCTGCATTACCTCGTATAAGGTCTCCTTTGTCACAACTGGCCAATTTTGGTGATTTCGCTCAAGAACTGAATCAACCCAATTACAATTATCAATACAATAATTCCACAAATGAGAATGCACAACCAATTTTTGCCTTGGCAAATAGTGACAATAGCAGTTCTAGTGCCGATTCTGCGTCTCAAAATAAATTGTTACCATCCAAAATGAGTGGTCCTAACATTCAAACATCTGAGGTATCATCTATGTATGATCAATACTCATTAAATTCACCAAGTTATTCCCAATTCCCTGGTCAAACATCACCAAGAGTTCGTCATCTGTCGAAATTGTCCGATGCGTTTTCGGACACGACCAGCCTGCCTAGACGCACATTATCAGAAAAAGCTCGGAAAACCCCTTCGTCATTTGTTCGTCAGTCGCGACTTTTTTCAAATGATTTGTCCGACATTGATTCTCACCTGTTGAATTCATTAACTGGTCAATCATTGTTGTTACAGAACAGACTGCAAACTGAAAATTTATCACCCGAGTTTCGTCCTATTGTCAATTTACTCAATGCACAAAGGTTGAGATCTTATTGTGTTGGTTCATTTCAAATACCAGCCCGTATGGGTAATGAACAAGCATGGTTTGAAGTGGATTCCAAATTGACGGGAAATGAGTTGGCTATTTGGAGACCACTGGATGATGAATATACCATGGAGGATGGAAACGATGAATTTAAACCAAAGTATATCAATTTGATTGATTTTAGAGTGGAGTTCCTAGGCGATTTACAACTTCGTATTTCACAAGACTACCGTGAAGATTCAAGTGTTCTAATTCGTTTCCATAATGAACTCGATTTCAACAAGTGGATTAGTGCAATTATGTTGTCTAAATTTGAATACACTAAATTGAATGAAGCCTTTACTGCCGTTTTGTTGAGTTCCAAGGGATCCAAGTTGCTGGATATTCATGTATTGCTTACTCATAAAAAGAGATTTGTTGAATATGAATGGTGTAATATTAGATTGCCGGAGATTTCAACTAAATGGATCAAGGTTTACATGGTGATTTTGCCAAGTGATAAACACCACTTGGGTAGGATTGAAATTTACCCACTGGATAAGAAGATGCAAAAGAAACACCTTATTGCCTATATCAGTGACTTGACAAGTTTGTTTAACGTGTATCCCGAACAATCTAATATGATTGACTTCAATTCAATCATGAGTGCATCGGGTCTGATCCATGTGAATAAACAATATGAATATTTGTTTCCATACAACAATCATGAAGATAAACATCTGTCGCCTAGAAAACTTATTGCCAAGAACCATGCATCGATTTCACGTTCAGGATCCAACAAATCCCTCGCATCATTGACTGATAACAACAATGCTAACAATTTGCAGATCCCCTCAACACCAAAACTCAATGGAGATTCTCGCTCAAGATCAGATTCATTAAATTCAACAAATTCATTCTTTGCCAACTCACCATCAAATGCTACACCATTAACTAGGGATCGATCAACATCCAACGCATCCAATTCTGACAAGACAAAAAGATTCAAATCCAAGGGTAAGTCGAATACTGAATTTGATTTAAACAGAACCAATTCAAGTTTCTTCAAAAAGCACGCAGAAGATTTTGCATTAACAAACACCATGTATATCATGCCAATACCTCATCCTGGTGTTAACGCAGTTGAAACAATGGTGCGTAATTTCATCCCCATAATTGATTCTTTTAAATTATATGGACGCCCGCGTCATTTAGCTAGTGAAAAGAATAATCCAGATTCGATGTTATTTGGATTACCTTCATTACCTCATTATCAATATTTATCCACTCGAGATGCTCAAGATGCATTTGCTGAATATTTCCGATTGAATATGAATCAATTTGAAATGGAGGATATTTTGCGGGACAAGATTGTTGCATTAATGCAAATGGGTGGTCATCATGGCAAAGGATATAGAGGACACGGAGATATAAGTAAATTGTATGAAGGATTGGATCTCAATTTTGAAGAATTATCCTCGCCTGTTTTGAGTGGTGTTGCTAGTCTCAATAGTGGTGAAGATAATTTGCAGTTGAATTTGGGCGAGCCAATCAATTTAGAATCACCAAGAATTACAAATCCATTAAGTGTTTGAGAAGGCTGCTGTTGGACTGATGTTTTAGAAAGCTATAGCTAGCGTCAAGTCGCTGACACTGCTATTAAACAGGGGAGGGTGTATGAAGACTGCTTAACTCCGTTTAGCTCTTCACTTGCTAAGGACCGTTTTATTTCGCCAGGAAACAATCATTTTGCTATGACAATACCTATTTTTGTCTACCCAGATAGGCGTATATCAATCGTCTATAGGTTGTTTTATAGAAAGTTTGAATTTTTTTGATTTATGTTGAAGTAAATTGTAGGATATCGCATTGAAATCTTTATTGTGTGTAGGGGTGGAGAAAAAGGAGTTAAAGGGTTACTGGAAAATTCATACAAGGGTTTATCGCAATCCGAAGATCGGAAAGATAACAACAACCACAAGGTAAAAAGAGATTAAATTTAGATTGTTCTATCGAATTAGCGATCAACACGGAAAACATACATCCAATGGAACGAATTCGCATCGTTCCGAGTAGTCGGGTGGGATTACCATTGCGTTTAAAGCAACTACGGATATGATACTTGGCATAGGAGGTAAAATCCAATTTTGTGGTGGATGCGCTAAAAATTTCACAACTCCTTTATGCGATTGAAAAATAATTTCGCGTCGTAGATACGTGTAAGTTTGTAAATTATTAAACAACAGACGTGTGACTATAGTCATACGGCTTATATTACTAATGGCTTGTTATGGTTACAATAGTACATTAATAAGCTGAAGTTAGTCGCAGTGTGACTAGTTGCTGTGGTGGTTTCATTGCACTTTATGATGGCTTGTGAGATGGTGCAAGAAGTGATCTACGAGTAAGTCTTTTACTATGAAACACGTGTCTGATTATTTTAGACGCGGACGTGTCGCCTCCATGCATCAAGCAACGTGTAGGATGACCCGTTTTGGTTTTGCCTTGTTTTGACGTTGCTCCACCTTGTGCTTTGTTGTGGTTTTATTTATGTTTATCTCTTTAGTTGCAAAAAGCAAAATTACTTATTGTGGTTGATATCAAAACAAATTATGCAGCGCGAGAGTAACAATACATGTTCAATTAGGTTACTTTGCATTCAATTGTTCTAATGTCTCTTAGCCTTAGTAAGTTGTGTATACAAGATGAATATTACAGTAGTGTGATGTTATTGTACTGTGTAATTAGTAAAAGTAGTGTTCGTGAAACCAAAAGCAAATATATTTTGTATGTCAAGTCTTCTGTCTTTGTCTTTGTAATTTCATCATCATCGTCCAAACCGTCCAAAAAAGTAAAGAGAAAACAATCAAACACATCACAAAAGTACACCAAAATAACCCATTTCTTTGGAAACAACAACAACAACCTACACTAAAAGTAGTTGCTGCATCTTTGTATCATAGTTTCATCATCACTTGGGTTACTTTTCTTTATATTTTTTATATTTGCATATCTCGGAATACCACAAACTCGAAACAGAACACACATACGCACAGACAAGCACACGTCTTCTAAAAAATAATTTCCAATATATAAATCAGACGAGTCCCGTCACGTCTTGCTAAATCATTTTTTACCTTTCTTCTTCTACTCAATTCAAATAACAACTTTACACATTTCATCGACACATAACACACACTGCCACAAATGTCATCAGTATTACCAAAAGAAACTCCAACTAGAGGCTTAACTGGAAAAATTTCTGGTCTTGATATGTCAAACACTCAAGGTAAATCGTTAACTGATAAATTGGCTGCCGAGGCATTGGCCAAGGACGAAGCTCAAACTATACACGAAGTTAAAAACGCAATGAGCAAACCAGCAACTGAAGAAGAAATCAAGAAATACGAAAAACAACTTGAAGCCATGAATGCTGAACATCAGACATTCTTGAGCACACATAAAGTACACAGACATGAATTGAAAGGATTGGAAGCCGAAGAACCACTTTTGAAAGAGAACACACGTCGTTATGTCATGTTTCCAATCAGATACCATGAAATCTGGCAAATGTACAAGAAAGCTGAGGCTTCATTCTGGACAGCTGAAGAAATCGATTTAGGTAAAGATCTTCATGATTGGAGAGAAAAATTAAACGATAATGAACGTTTCTTTATCGGAAGAATCTTGGCTTTCTTTGCCGCATCCGATGGTATTGTTAATGAGAACTTGGTGGAAAACTTTTCAGCTGAAGTTCAAATTCCAGAAGCTAAATCTTTCTACGGATTCCAAATTATGATGGAAAACATTCACTCAGAAACTTACTCATTATTGATTGAAACTTATATCAAGGATCCAAAAGAAGCTGACTTCTTATTCAATGCTATTGAAACCATTCCACAAATTAAAAAGAAGGCTGATTGGGCCATCAGATGGATCCAAGATTCCGAGGCATTGTTTGCCGAGAGATTGGTTGCTTTCGCTGCTGTTGAAGGTATCTTTTTCAGTGGTTCATTTGCATCTATTTTCTGGTTGAAGAAAAGAGGTTTGATGCCAGGATTAACTTTCTCCAACGAATTAATTTGTCGTGACGAAGGTTTACACACTGACTTTGCATGTTTATTATTTGCCCATTTACAACATAGACCAGATCCAAAGATCGTTGAAAGAATTATTACTGAAGCTGTTGAAATTGAAAAAGAATTCTTTACTGATGCTTTACCAGTTAGTTTATTGGGTATGAATTGTAAATTAATGTGTCAATATGTTGAATTTGTTGCTGATAGATTATTGGTTGCTTTGGGTAATAAAAAAGTTTACAATGTCACTAATCCATT
The DNA here is from genome assembly GCF_000315875.1 of Candida orthopsilosis Co 90-125. NCBI lineage: Eukaryota > Fungi > Ascomycota > Pichiomycetes > Serinales > Debaryomycetaceae > Lodderomyces > Lodderomyces orthopsilosis. Next base: position 2,540,206 of record NC_018292.1, read on the forward strand.
CGATTTTATGGAAAACATTTCCTTGGCTGGTAAGACCAATTTCTTTGAAAAGAGAGTTTCTGATTATCAAAAAGCTGGTGTTATGGCCAAGAGTGAAAACAAAGATGCCAACGCTTTTGCATTTGATGAAGATTTCTAAATAAAATGGATGTATAATGAGAAAGGATATTTTGTTTTTAATGACTGGTTGGTTGATATTTTTTTTGTTTGATTTTGTAATGTTCATTTCACGTTTGTTGGTAGGATAGAGCCAAAAAACACACTGCAGTTGTATTCTGACAACGTCACATCTTATAGTTTACTACTTAGTTATAAATTAATGTTTGATTTTTGAAGAGGTTCTAGAGATTTTGAAAGGCACGAAATTAGAAATTCTTTTTGTTGCATGGAACTAATATAATATGTATGAATGTAATTGATCGCGAACCTGTGCATTTCGTTCTCTATCTTTTATCACCATTGAATCACCAGCAATTGATATGTAAGTCTCTCGTAAAATAAAGCGTGATGAAACAGCATTGGAGAGGTGCAGGTATATTCTAATAAATTAATAGAAGGTGAACAAAAACCCCACCTTTGGCAAAGAAATGTACGAAGATTAAATGCTATTGGCAGGTACACAATGGAATCGAACATTACAACTTTGAACAAATTTTAACGGGTACAAATCATTAATTCAAATGTTGTATCAACACAGGCTTTATCTGAACTTCTTTGAACTACAAACAAAGCTTACTATACTATTGCAACTTCATATAAATACAGAGAGATATTTATTGGATCAGACGTACTTTCGATACTTTTTCTCAAATGCTTAACAGAAAGTTAATCTATGAAAACCAACGTGTTAGATCGAAACAACGATAAGAGATTTAGCTTTTGGTTTCACAGTAGCAGTCTTTGCAACCCTACCACAGGTTCTACTATTTACCCCGGAGTCAAATGTGGGAAACACGTGGTTTTTATTATCAAGCATAGGTTTTGGGCTCTTGCCTGTGGTACGTTACGTCCTCTTTTGAAGCGAGCGTCTTTAGTAAGGTATGCTATTGTCATTTGAATATAGGTGACACTCTAGTGCTGTGTACAAAGGTGCCTTTGATATTATCATTAAAAGGGGGCATAAAGTTATTTAAACACTGGATTCGAAGAGTGAAAATATGTATTGTAAAGTAAGGTAAAACAACTAACATATAATGAATTACTCGAAGTGCTCTAAAAAAGCTTTACTCTGGACCGAGAGAACACAATACAAATCAAGAGCTATCAACCGTGCGTAGCATGGAGCAGGATGATGCATTCAGATAACTGTAAACTCGTGTAACTTCTTGGTCCTACGAAGCACACTACCTCTCCTGCATATAGCAGTCATCCTTGAAATCTTACTTTTGCAAAATCATTCAAAATCAATCTCTTAACCCAAGCTCATTTCAATACAATGGGGAAAGGGAAGAACAAATCGAATGAGGATAGACTGAACAAGAATAGAACTTCCAATGGTCACAAAGCGAAACAGCATCACATACGAAAGGGGAGACAAGAAGTAGCAGCATCAAGTCCTGTTCTTGTAGACTCATCAGATGGCATAAACCAACCACAATCCAAACACAAGTTCCCCACCAAGCTTGCCATGTGGGATTTCGACCATTGTGATCCTAAGAGGTGTAGTGGTAAGAAACTAGAACGATTAGGTCTCATAAAGAATCTTCGTGTTGGTCAAAAGTTCCAAGGAATAGTAGTCAGTCCCAATGGTAAATCTACTGTTTGTCCTAGTGATAGAGATATTGTCGAGGAAAATGGAGCTGCAGTAGTGGAGTGTTCATGGGCAAGATTGGATGAAGTACCCTTTGGCAAAATTGGTGGAAAGCATGAACGTCTTTTACCATATTTGGTTGCTGCAAACCCAGTCAATTACGGACGCCCTTGGAAATTAAACTGTGTTGAAGCGCTAGCTGCTTGCTTTGCTATAGTGGGCCACTTGGACTGGGCTGAACTCTTGCTTGAAAATTTTTCATGGGGATTGACATTTTTGAAAATTAATGAGGAGTTGTTACAAGTGTATCAGCAATGTACCGATTCAGAGTCGGTGTTGAAAGCACAGGATGAGTGGTTGGATAAGATCGAAAAGGAGGCAAAGGAGAGAAAAGCGCAAGGACAAAAGGAAGATATATGGATGATGGGTAATGTTAATAGAAATAATGGTGGATTAGATAGCAACGAGGAGGAAGAAGAAGAAGAAGAAGATGATGGTGACGAGGAAGATGATAGCGAAGTGGAATACGATAATTTGGGAAACGTGATACCAAAGAAAAAGACTGATGCCCTAGGGAATATTATAGACGATGCAAATGATGAAAGTGAACCCGAGTATGATGCATTGGGCAATGTCCTACAGAGTGATGATGCACTGGATACAGAGTCTGAAGAAGAAGCTGTTTATGACAAATTGGGAAATATTGTCACCAAAAGCGATTTAACTAACCAGCTAAACTCAGTCAGTATATAGACCACAATACAAACTGTTTCGCTTCGTTGTTTCTGGCAATTAGCCGCAAAAAGAAGACTTTCTCTCTCTTGTGCCACATAGTTTATCAAAACGGCACCCTCTTAATAAAAAAATAAAAAGAAAAACAATTTGTCATCTATTTTTTCGCGAAGTACCAAATTGGGTAATTAGCGCTTCGATTAAATATACCAAAAACCTCAGGGAAAGTTATAATGTAAAAAGACTAAGCGGTAAGCGACGGAACACAGTTTAATTAAAGATACTGGAAAGACCTATAAATAAAGCATTGTAAATCCTTGGATCAATTAGTGACCATTATCAATTTTAACAAAACATTTCCCATAGAAACCCAATTAAAGCATGACTATCAAAGGTATTCAAATTGCAATTGATCGTGGGGGAACATTTTGTGACGTTATAGCAAAGATTCCAAGTCAAAACGATTATGTATTCAAGTTGTTGTCAGTGGATCCTCAAAATTACAAGGACGCACCAACAGAAGGTATAAGACGAGTTTTAGAACATGTAAATGGTACATCAATTCCCAAGAGTGCCAAATTGAAATTGGATCAGATCCAAAGTATCAGAATGGGTACGACTGTTGCCACAAATGCATTGCTTGAAAGGAAAGGTGCAAATGTGTTGTTGGTTACGACAAAGGGGTTCAAGGATGTATTGGTGATTGGAAACCAGACTAGACCTCATATATTTGATTTAACTGCTAAAAAGTTGGGTCATTTGTATAAACAAGTGCTTGAAATTGATGAAAGGGTGACAATTGAGAATTTCTCAGAAGGTGGTGGTGATAAATTGCCAATTGATAAACTGAAAACTAATTTGACGGAAGGAGTTACTGGTGATACAATTAGAATTATCAAGAAACCAGATTATCAACAAATTGAAAAGGATTTACAAGCTGTTTATGATGAAGGCGAAATCAGAGCAATTGCATTGTCCTTACTTCATGCGTATGCATATCCAAAACATGAAGCTGAAATTGCCAAGATTGCCAAAAAGATTGGATTCGAAGTCTCAGTCTCACATGAGTTACAACCAATGATTGGGTTTGTCAATAGAACTTCTTCAACTGTTGCCGATGCATATTTGTCACCCGTGATCAATGAGTATATTCAAAATTTTGGTGCTGGATTTGAAGGTGGTTTAGATGCTTTTGGTAATAAGCTTTTATTCATGCAATCAAACGGTGGGTTATGTCCATGGTACAAATTTACTGGCCTCAAGGCAATTTTGTCAGGTCCAGCTGGTGGTATGGTCGGATTTGGAGAAACTTGTTATGATGAAACTTCCAAGAAAGCCACAATTGGATTTGATGCTGGAGGTACATCAACTGATGTTTCTCGATATGATGGTCATTATGAACATATTCACGAAACGATTGTAAGTGAAATCAATTTGCAAACTCCTCAGTTGGATATATCGACAGTTGCAGCTGGTGGTGGGTCCATTTTATTTTGGAAAAATGATTTATTTGTCACGGGACCCGAGTCAGCAGGATCTGATCCAGGTCCAGCATGTTATAGAAAAGGTGGCCCATTAACCGTTACTGATGCAAATTTGTATTTAGGGAGATTGGTTCCTGAACATTTCCCAAAAATTTTCGGTCCTAATCAAGATCAAGGATTGGATTATAATATTGTTGATAAGAAATTTAAAGAATTGACAGAGCAAATCAATAAAGATCAAGCATCAAAGGGAATCAAATTAAAGCCCGTTGAAGTTGCTAGTGGATTTTTGAAAGTTGCTGTTGAGTCAATGGCTAGACCTATTAGGAACTTGACGGAAGCTAAAGGACATGAAACGTCTAATCATAACTTGGCTAGCTTTGGTGGATCAGGTGGTCAGTTTGCTGTATCATTAGCTAAGAACTTGGGCATTACCAACGTTGCTGTGCACAAATACTCCTCGTTGTTATCAGCTTATGGTATCCAGCTCGCAGATATCGTCATTGAAAAGCAATCACCGGCTTCTATCACCTATGCTAAGGAGAATTTATCTGGTCTTGATAAAAAAATTGAATCACTTGTTGCAGCTGCACATAAGGATTATCAGAAACAGAACTTGACTGATTTCACCACCAGGTTGGAGGTTTTGTTAAACATGAGGTATGTTGGTAGTGATACTCACTTATTAATTCCTACAAAAGTTGGTGACACCGATGCAGCTGAGAAATTTATCAAGAGACACAAGAATGAGTTCGGTTTCAATTTAGATAGAGAAGTCTTGGTCAGTGACGTGGAGGTTAGGTTGATTGTTGAGTCAAATGATAAAGAGAAACATAACCCGTATCAGGAAGTGGCTCAATTGTCCTCAACTTCAGAACTATCCAAGCCTGCATTTACAAAACTTGTATATTTCGAAACATTTGGTTGGTTAGACTCTCCAGTGCATGTCTTAACTGATTTACCAAAGGGTTCCGTTGTCAAAGGTCCAGCTGTTATTATTGACAACACTCAGACGCTTATCATTGAGCCCCGCTCACAAGCAGTTATCTTATCTCATCATGTGTTGATTGAGGTAGAACAAGAAGAAAAACCACAATTGTCATCAACTACTATTGACCCTATTCAATTGTCAGTGTTTGGTCACAGATTCATGTCCGTTGCTGAACAAATGGGAAGAACATTACAACAAACGGCTATTTCAACCAATATCAAAGAGAGGTTAGATTTCTCATGTGCAATCTTTGATCACAATGGTGATTTGATTGCTAATGCTCCTCATATTCCTATCCATTTAGGTTCCATGTCGTATGCAGTCAAGGCACAAATAAAAATGTGGGAAGGTAAGTTGGAACCTGGTGATGTTCTTGTCTCCAATCATCCAATCGCTGGTGGATCACATTTACCTGATATTACTGTCATCACACCAGTTCTCAATGAAAGCAATGAACCTGTATTTTGGACCGCATCCAGAGGACATCATGCAGATATTGGATCGATAGCAGCTGGATCAATGCCACCAAACTCGAAAACTATCTATGATGAAGGTGCAGCTATTGTTACTCACAAGTTGTGTGTGAAAGGAAAGTTTGATGAGGAAGGAATTACGAAGATATTGGTTGATGAACCAGCTAAGCAACCAGGTGGCTCAGGAACAAGAACATTAAGTGATAACATCTCCGACTTGAAAGCACAAGTTGCTGCAAACTATAAGGGTATCGTTTTGTTGCAGCGGTTAGTTGATGATTTCACTTATGAGGTTATTAGATTATACATGGGTGGTATTCAATCCACTGCTGAAGTTGCAGTGAGGAATTTGCTTAAGTTGGCCTATGAAAAATTTGGATCACATGAGTTGAAAGGTGTTGATTACATTGATGATGGTACACCTATTGCATTGAATGTGACTATCAACCCGGAAACTGGATCGGCATTGTTTGATTTTAGTGAGACTGGTGATGAAATATACGGCAATTTGAATGCACCAACGGCCATTCTATACTCGGCTGTATTGTATGTTCTCAGGTGTCTTATAAGTACCGATATCCCATTGAATAATGGCTGTTTGAGACCTATTGAGTTCAAAACTAGACAGGGTTCCTTAGTTGCCCCATCCGATGATGCCGCTGTGGTTGGTGGTAATGTTGAAACTACACAAAGGATTGTTGATGTTATGCTCAAGACTTTCCAGGCTGCTGCAGGATCACAAGGTACCTGTAACAACTTTACTTTTGGAACTAATGATAAGGAAAATGGAGTTTGCTTTGGGTATTATGAAACAATCTGTGGCGGTGCTGGTGCTGGTCCTGACTGGGATGGACAATCAGTGGTCCAATGTCATACCACAAATACTAGAATGACTGACTCTGAAATATTTGAAAAAAGATACCCTGTTTTGCTTCATGAGTATTCAGTTCGTTTAGGATCCGGAGGTAACGGGTTACACAAAGGTGGTGATGGGGTGATTAGAGATATAGAGTTCTTGTACCCATTGGAAGTATCCTGTTTAATGGAAAGAAGATCAATGGCACCTTATGGGTTACATGGAGGTGAAGAAGGTGCTAGAGGTATTAACAAATGGATCTACAAATCTCCCACTGGTGAATACAAGAGTAAGTCTTTAGGTGGAAAGTGTACGGTTAAGGTTAGTGCGGGTGATAGAGTTATCATTAATACTCCGGGTGGTGGAGGATGTGGCCATGCTGGGTCAAATAGAGTGTCAAACGGGAAGTCTAATGGAACTCACTATCCTATCAAGAGCACGACTCCCTCAAGATTAACTGGATCTGTCGGAATGAGAGACCATATTCAAACAACAAATTAGAATAACATCATATATATGTATAGAAGCTGTGAGAAATGTATAACTAGAACTATTTGGTTGGTCGAGGAAGCTTAGGAGTTGTATTCTGTCGAAATTTCCACGGTTATTCCATCAGTCTTGTGCTCGGAATATTTTACTAAACATGGACTGATTTGGTTGTTCCGCTTTTGTGTCAGATCTCTTCGCGCCACACCTTTTTTATATATTGAGTCGATTTTTCTGAAAAATTGTGAAAATTACGAACACCTTCTTTCAACTAAAGAAAATACTTCATTGCTATGTTTCGTATCGGGAGGAGGAGAGTTGCAAGCCTAGCAAAGTCATCCTTGAGGTATAATAGCAACTCTACTTTGAAGCCACCACCACAAACAAAATTATTCAATTATGCAGCGCTCGGAGTGGGGTCATTAGGTGTTGGATACTTTGTGGGAAAATATTTCAACAAGTCCGATGACGCCAAGAAGAAAAATAGCGCTATTCATGAAACAGTTGCTTCTGATGCTTCTACAGCACCGCTATCATCATTAGACTCTCCGGTTTATGCCAACGAAAAACAATTTAAAGAAGGATTATCAAAAATCATCGACATTGTCGGCAAGGACCATGCCCTGTTCGAACCTGAAGTTCTTTCTTCACACAATGACTCATTTTACTCAACTCATCATCCTCCTCAACCTGATAAACAAAAGCCCAATGTTGTCATAACGCCAACTTCAACCGAACAAGTGTCTCAAATTATGAAGATCGCTCATGAGTATAGACTTCCCATAGTGGCTAGTTCTGGTTTGACTTCACTTGAAGGACAAAATATTCACACCAGAGGACCATTTAGTATTTCAATATCATTTGCTGAAATGAATCAAATTCTTGCTTTTCATCCTGATGATTTAGATATTGTTGTTCAACCTGGTGTTGGATGGGTTGATCTTGCTGATTATTTAAACGATGATCCAAAGGGTAAAGATTTGTTATTTGGTCCTGACCCAGGAATTGGCGCTAATATTGGTGGAATGGTGGGAACGAGTGCTTCAGGAACCAATGCATTTCGGTATGGAACAATGAAGGAAAATGTCGTTAATTTGACGGTAGTTTTGGCCGACGGGACAATCATCAAGACTAGACAAAGACCTAGAAAATCGAGTGCTGGGTATGATTTGACTAGATTCTTCATTGGTACCGAGGGGACAGCTGGGATAATTACGGAGATTACATTAAAGTTACATGTACGTCCTAGAATTGAACTTATTACTACTGCTGCATTCCCTACTATCAAAGATGCTGCGGCTGCGGCTCAAACAATCATTGGTAAAGGAATTCAACCGACTGCTATGGAGTTGTTAAATGACACTATGATGTCATTTGTTAATGAAGCATCTGACGGTGAACAAAGATTGGAAAAGCCGACATTATTTTTCAAATTAGGAGGTCCTACATCGAAAGCAGTTGATGAACAGTCTCAAGTAGTTAAAGAAATTGCTAATGCAAACCATGCAATTAAGGTTGAGAGAAGTGAAAATTCAGAACAAAATGCTGAATTATGGGCAGCAAGAAGAAATGGTCTTTGGTCAACTTTCCAAGCTGGTGCTAGCCGTCTTGCAAATCCAGATGATACACAAATTTGGACAACCGATGTCGCCGTTCCTGTATCCAATCTTTCTGAAGCTATTTCCCAAATCAATGATGATTTGATTGAAGCTGGGTTTGATGGTAAATTTTCAGTATTGGGCCACATTGGTGATGGAAATTGTCATTTTCTCATCATTTACAATTCACCCGATTATGGAAAAGTCCATGCAGCTGTTGATCGTATGGTATCACGTGCTTTGCAACTTGAAGGTACATGCACGGGTGAGCATGGTGTTGGAGTTGGAAAGAGGAAATATCTTTCTGAAGAATTGAGTGAATCAACAATTGATACAATGAGAAAATTGAAATTGGCATTGGATCCAAGACGGATATTGAATCCTGATAAAGTTTTCAAAATTGATCCAAATGACGATTTGGATGAACAGTTGAATTCTGGTCACGTAATTGAAAAACATGAGTGTATGCACAATCATTAAAGTTGATTTATAGACGTTAAAAATTATTTTGTGTAAAGATTTAGATGCTCTGCTCGAAAAAAACTGTAGAAGCCACATCGATCTACGCTTCTGTATGCTATTAATGCCTCGCTATGGGCAAGCAGTTGTGGTTCAAGGGGCCTGTGTGTGGTACCGACAACTGTAGATCACGGCTATACAAAAATAGAGATGGGTTAACCATTTGTCAATTTGGCCATGTCCTTGAAGGTGCAGTTGAATTTAATGATGACCAAGATCAACAACCAGTTCAAACGCGAAGATTAAACGTTGTTGCCGTTGATGAACGAGGCAACTTTGCAAGTCAATCGAGTCAAAGACTGATTAGGAAACATAAATTGGACAAGTTAACTGGGACTGAGGCGTCGCCTATATATTTCCGATGTTTACAAATTATATTGAAACGTCAATTGGAGGAGATAGTGAAGATTTATTTCAGTGATGGAGTGAAGACTGATTTGGAAAATATCGTCAAGACTTATTGGTGTAGGGCGTTGGAGTATTATTACAAAGTGAACGACCAAAATGATGATGAAAGGGTGAATAAACGAAAGACTTCCATAGATGTGTTGGATTTGATATGCATTATTTACATGGCAAGTTTGGAATTGCGTGCATATCCATTTTACCTTAGTGATATTGTTGAGTGTGTTACATTGGACAAGGTACCGTATTTCAAGACATATAATCTACTACCGTCAGATGAATTGGAAAGGTTGCACGGTCTATATCATGGTCACTTACAAGCATATCAAGTGCCCACTGAAGGACAGATCCTACGACGAATTTTCTACTTGAGTCCAATAATTCTAAACCATGACTTACATATACCCTCAAGCTACTACTTTCCTTTTATTTACGACACATTGGCCAAGACTCTATTTCTTCCAAATACTCCTGATTTATTTATGTTGATATACCACTTTCTTAATTTTTGCAAGAAGGTTGCCTTTGAAATTCCAATGAAAGTCAAGAGTGCAAATAAGCTTACAGAATGTTTTCCTGAAGTATATTTGGTCCTGGTGACAATATACATTGTCAAGCTACATTTTGAATTTGGTGAACACAAGTTTCAACCTGATGCGTGGTTGAAGCATGTGAAGGCATATAATACGGAGTACGAATATAACAATGAGGTTGGTGACGGTACCTTGCTTAATTGGTCAGTTGACAAAACTGAACGATACACTAATTGGGTATACAATCATTTGATGTCTGAGAAGTATAGGTCAAGCGAAGAAAATTCCAATCAAAACGAGCTCTCAGTTATGGAAAAGAGACTATTTCAAATATTTCCCTTAGAAGGTTTTGCAGAGATGCTGAATAACATGGAGCGGGTAATGGAAGATTCAGAACCATCTACTCCGCAGCTCAACACCCTCAAGCGCATATTGGAAGCCGAATGGAACAATGATGAGACGATTACTGATCACAATGAGGTTGACAAACTCTTGTTTAGTTTGTTGAGCAAAGCCATCAATCTATCGACCAACGAGTTAATTAGTATATACGAGAGTACTATTAAACAGTTAAGGAAGGCGTATAGTAAATAAATAGTTCGCTGGGAACAACTGAATATCCCTGCCAATGAAAACAGAATTTTTTGATCCCCCAACAAATTGCCAACGGGAATTGACGGTCCATCTGCAGTAACTGCAAGTTGCAGGAATTTTTTGGTGGCTTCGGTGCGTATCTATGAATCACAAAGAAAAGTGGGGTAGACAGACAACAAGATTGTAGTCTTCGACATCCTGAGGCCCGAAAGAGGCACCACTTTAATACGTCCTATTGTCTTAAGACCCATGGAACGATACATATCGTTCTTCTTTATCATCGTACTATACACATAAGCCACCCTCTTTGGTGGTGTTGGTGTTGGTGGAGGTTCAATAGACGACACAAATTCACTTAAACAAACTCCGAAAATTTCCTCAAAAAAATTAAACCCACCAGAAAACATCCCGATGGGGCAAGTAATCGCGCAAAGCCGAATTGTGGAATGCAAGTTTGTACCAAGGTGTTAACAGAGCTGAGTATTGAATATGTGAGTGTAGGGTGCCTGCCGGTGACTGAAAAGGTACTAAAACTACTAGTAAATACCCCAAATCCCTTGATCCGAATTTGAAAGATAACAAAACCAACAATATAATGTCGTATGGAAAGACAAGGACGTTTAGTGTAAAATTTTAGACATTTTAGTGCCCAGTTAAGCCCTTTTGCATTTTATCAATGGGTGATCGTACCCACTTTACAACTCCCACCCACTTTTGATGAAATCTAAAGCTATTCCATCTTTCCTTGTTTCCAGTGGGGATGCATATCAAACCCACACGATCAAATTGAATCAATCAATCGACAACTCAAGTAAAGAGCAAATGGAAAAAGTTGCACAAAATTTTGTCTATTGCATTTCTTAAGACAAATAGTTGCGGTTGCATAATGAAGACACAGTAAATATTACGATAGTGGTTATTGCAGTGACATTAAGCTTCAAACCAGTGGAGCTTTTACCATACGAAGTCAGGGTGAAACAGTGTGATCAAAATGCAATAAAGGTCACATATAAAACGAAAAGAATAAAAAAGAAAAGGTCGTGTCAAATCAGGGCTTTTCTGTTGATGCTATATATAGGGGTTAGTGTAGTTGCAATAAAAAAAACCTCTATATACAGTACTAAGAATATAAAACCCCACAAAAAAGAACAAGCAGAGTTTGTCTTTTTACTGACTCCGAATTTTTCAAAGGGCACTAAATGGAGTTATTAGTGGGAGCGGGAATTAGAAATATAAATCTTGTCATTATAAATACCCAACAAAATTTCCCTATTCAATTATGAATTTAAATTTAGATTCTTCTCCTTTTCCTTTCTCTTTTCTCTCTATAGTCAATTGACTTTATTACAACTTTTACACTTCAAGAAAACAACTTAGATTATACTATTTTTAAAAATGGGTGGCGATTTACCTTTAGAGATTGACGTTAAAATTCCAACCGGAAAAACCTACAAACAACCAACTGGTTTATTCATCAACAATGAGTTTGTCTATCCGAAACAAAAGAGAACCTTCGAAGTTATTTCTCCAGTTAATGAAGAAGTAGTTGCTAGTGTTTATGAAGCCTTGGAAGAAGATGTTGACGCTGCCGTTGATGCCGCAATTGCCGCTTACCAAACTTGGTCAACCAGTGCTCCAGAAGTTAGAGCTTCAGTATTGTACAAAGTTGCCGAATTGGTTGACAAGAATGCTGAGGTCCTTGCTGAAATTGAAACGTTAGACAATGGTAAGTCCATTGCTAATGCAAAGGGGGACGTTAAATTAGTTGCCAATTATTTCAGATCATGTGCTGGATGGTGTGACAAGATTTTGGGTACTGTCATCAACACAGGAGGTACTCACTTTAATTATACCGAAAGAGTCCCATTGGTTTGTGGTCAAATTATTCCATGGAACTTCCCTCTTTTGATGTTGTCATGGAAATTGGGTCCAGTCTTGGCTAGTGGTTCAACCACTGTCTTGAAAACGGCTGAACAAACACCATTATCAGGTTTGTTTTTTGCAAAATTGTTGGCTGAAGCTGGCTTGCCAAAGGGTGTTGTCAATATCATTTCAGGTTTTGGTAAGACTGCTGGTGCTGCTATTGCAGGCCACATGAAGTTGGAAAAAGTTGCATTTACTGGTTCTACCCTTGTTGGTAAGACCATTATGAAGGCTGCTGCTGACTCCAATTTGAAGAAGGTTACTTTAGAATTGGGTGGTAAGTCACCCAACATTGTGTTTGACGATGCTGATGTTGACAATACTATTCAAAACCTTGTTGCTGGTATTTTCTACAACTCCGGTGAAGTTTGTTGTGCAGGTTCACGTGTCTTGATTCAATCCGGAGTTTATGATGAAGTTGTAAAGAAGTTGAAGGCAGCTGCTGAATCTATCAAGTGTGGTGACCCATTTGATCCAGATACGTTTATGGGTGCACAAGTTTCTGAAGTGCAATTGTCAAAGATTTTGCAATATATTGAATCAGGTAAAGAACAAGGTGCCAAGATTATCACTGGTGGTTGCAGAGGTGATGGTAAAGGTTACTTTGTTAAACCAACCATTTTCGGAGATGTTGCTGGTCACATGAAGATTGTTAAGGAGGAAATTTTTGGTCCAGTTGTTACATTAATCAAGTTTGATACCATTGATGAAGCAATTGAGTTGGCCAACAACACCGAATATGGTTTAGCTGCTGGTGTTCACTCAAGAGACGTCAATAAATGTATCTATGTCTCAAGCAAGATCAAAGCTGGTACTATATGGGTCAATACTTATAACGATTTCCACCCAATGGTTCCATTTGGTGGTTTCAGTGCTTCTGGTATTGGTAGAGAAATGGGTGAAGAAGTGTTCCATGAATACACTCAAACTAAAGCTGTGAGAATCAGATTGAACACAAAGTTCTAGTCTATTGTTATAGTAGTTTCTATATAGTTTATTAAAAAGAGATATTTATATTGGATGAAGCGAATTTTGAAGACTGTAGTTTGTGGATAACTTGGGAGGTAAATCTTACTGCAGCACCAGTTGATGAAATCTTCTTCTGTGTCACAAATGCGTATGGTAGCCCTTCGACCAAAAGATCAAAAATGTAAACAATGGAATCCTCACTTCCTCGAATCAACATAGATTGCACTTTAATTATGGCAAATGGAAAAGAAGAAGGGCTTAAAGGAAGAAAGAAAGACTCAATAGAGTTGTTTATTGGAAGCTCACAGCTATTTCTAGAAAATGGTTTATCACAATTACGATACATGATATTAACTGAGGGGCTCTCAATCCCTGAAGGCTATAATCAATGTCCCTATAGATCGTATGTTTGGTCAATCTTGAGTCGTACACAAACATTCTCCACCAACCACTACTTGCAATTATTATCAGAGCTGGAGACTAGCTTGAGTAAAGAGCTAAGAGCAAAGATCAAAGGTGATACTTTTCGAACATTAATGAATGATCAGAAATTCCATCAAAAGGTGAGCGAGGATCTGTTGATACGAATTTTATCATGTGTTGCAGTGACAAATGACGTGGGATATGTCCAGGGGCTAAATGTGCTCCTAGCCCCTATAGCTTATAGCTGTCATCGAAGTGAACCACAAGCATTCGCCATACTACACACTATAATCACCTATCATATTCCATTATACATAACACCCAACTTGGAAGGTGTTCACACTGGTCTAAGCCTAGTCGAGGTTGTACTCAAAATCATAGATCCAGTACTAAGCGAAGCACTCGATTCCAAATTCTTGAGACCGGAAATTTACGCCTTCCCGTCAGTTCTAACCCTAAGTGCATGCACACCTCCGTTAAATGCAGTATTGAAGCTATGGGATTTCCTATTTGCGTATGGATTTCATATGAATATTTTATTTATTGTGGCACAATTGATTATGCACCGAACCGAAATTTTGGAATCAGATCAACCAATGAAAGTATTACGCAACTTCCCTAGTTTGGAAGCTAATGAAATTATTAAATTGAGTTTAAGTTTTATACCTGAATTGCCAAAACCACTTTTTGACTTGATTGCAACGCATGGTCATGATAAGTCTGTTCCGAGGAAATTAAAGGCGTTTTTAGCCGATAATGATGCTTGATGGACGAAAATGTCCCATGATAAAAAGATTAGAGTTTAATTAGCATTTAATGTTCCTTATTCAGGATTTGGATAAATATTACATCCTAAGTTCAATACTTCCTACTCCATGCTAAATAATTTGTTAATTTTAACCTGAAATCCAGAAAAACGTTGTCCTGGGGTAATACTTAGGCCCTGACGTTGTATAATCCTTCAATTATGAAACATTGTGCCAAGAACTAGAACTCTGATACTAGCAAAGACTCCACTGATAAATTTCAATATAAACGAACGTCCTTTGGCTTTTACTGACAACACCAAGAAAGTACACTGAATCGAAAACTTTGCATGTTTACTTCGAAGGGTATATCCGCATTGTAAGAAGAGAAATGCGCTTCTTTCGATGCATGCGCATCGTTGCGTGTTCCAGATTTACGAAATGGCTTTCAAAAATGCCCGCATCTATTTACTCAACCGCAGAGTGTCGCTATAGAGTTTCAGCTTACGACTTGTGAGAGCTTGTTAAATAAAGTTTTTTTGCACTTTAATGGTGTACAGAGCATTTAAGGTTTTGTGTCTAGAAAACTGCCACCAATACGAAATATAACATTTCACAGGTAACACAGCCGCTAAGATTATTTTACCTCATAAATCCAAATGTTCTTTCGGCAGATACGAGGGGAGGCGTGTCTTGGAGACTATCTTTTGATTATTAACAAATTGGTTACAAGAGCCTTCATAAACCCCTATTGTATTAATTCCCCACTAAACTCCGAAATAAAATATATATTTCAGATGTTTTAACTAAGTTTTAGATTTTGCAGTTACTTCTGCAGTAAGAGACAATCATAAAAACAGATTGTTTAAGCAATGGACTTCGACACATTGCCTCTATCGCATCAGAGATTAGAATTGTTTATCCAAAGCATAATACCAGCGACGTTGATTTGTTACACCAAATTGGTTACAAACAAGAGTTGAGACGTCACTATACCGTCATTCAAGTGCTTGGTATCGCCTTCTCTATTATGGGGTTGTTATCGAGTATATCATCCGTACTTGTAATTGGATTAGCCTCAGGTCCAGCAGGCTTAGTATGGAGTTGATTTATTGCAGATTGTTTTATTTTCAGCGAGGGCACTTCGATGTCCTTTTTGAGTAGTGCAATCCCCACTAGTGGTGGTATATTAAATACAGTAACTACTATTGCCCTGATATTATTCGAGTCCCTTTGAGCTACTTGATTGCTTGTTAGTTCACTAGGTTTGTTGGGTGGCCATTGCAGTATTAATTATGGTTTTGCAGTGGAGGTATTGTCAGCTGTCTCAATATCTAGAGATAATACTTTTGAATTCATTAACTGCAAACGTTATGGTATTTTTTGTGCTTGTGTAACGCTGAATATTATTTCGTGCTTGACCACCCGACACGCTGCTAAATTTCAAACATTGTCCATTATTGTTAATATGTTTTTGGTGATACTCTTTATCATAGTAGTTCCCATTGGATTTTCAAGAAACAATAGTTTCAATGCCGCTAGCTATATGTTTGCCAACTTTGAAAATACTAGGGATTGGCCGACAGGTTCGAGTACAATCGTGTCGTTTCAAACTGCAATTTGGACAATTGGAGCATTTGATTCAGTGATCCGTTGTTCAGAAGAAGCATTGAATGCTCAGAGGTCCATTCCGTATGGAATCCTAGGCTCGATTGGAGCTTGTTGGTGGTTTGGTTGGTTTATCATGTTTGTTTGAGCTGGGTGTATCAAAGACGCTGACGTTGGTAGGGTTTTGGCTTTTGAGACAGGATCACCCATGGCTCAAATCATACTCAACGCGTTAGGGAAAAGATGGGCGGTTGCCTTCATGGCAATGATAGCAGTGGTACAATACTGCATGGCTATCTCAATTATGATTTCCTTGTCAAGACAAATTTGGTCCTTTGCTAGAGATGACGGATTACTTGTTGTGTACAGATATGTCAAATATATTGACCCGAAGATCAGTTCCAGTTAGAGCTACCATTTTTGCAGGTTGATTGGGATTGATAATGGGTTTGTTGGTTACCATTCCAGGAACGGCAGGTGCAAATGCCTTGTTTTCACTTTGCATCACATTCAACGGGCTTTCATGGAGAATGCCAGTCTTACTTGTGGCACTATCGTATGGAAGCAAAAAGTTCATCTCAGGTCCTTTCTATTTCGGTCCTACGTGGTGTACTATTGTCAATGTGATTACAATTTGTTGATTGTGCTTTGCCATCGTGATGAGTATGTTTCCAGGCTCAACTAAAGTCACCAAGGACACGATTAATTACACCGTTGCCGTGAATTCTGGAGTTTGGATTTTGTCGTTGACGTATTATTTTGTTTGGGGTCACGGAGCATATTAGGGTCCTAAATCCAATCTTGGCGATTCTGATTCAGAGATACCTAGTACAAGAAATGTTAATGAGATTTTAACTTAAAAGGCGTAGGCGGATTCATCAAAAAAGGAATTGACGTTACAAATCATCACAAAGGCGTTAACAAGTGTAGACACTTTTACAATACTATGAAGCTTCTATAGAAATCATTTGTACCATCCGATCTACAATACAACTCAATAATAACTCTCCATTATAACTACTAAATT
Source organism: Candida orthopsilosis Co 90-125 (assembly GCF_000315875.1). Lineage (NCBI taxonomy): Eukaryota > Fungi > Ascomycota > Pichiomycetes > Serinales > Debaryomycetaceae > Lodderomyces > Lodderomyces orthopsilosis. The sequence goes on from NC_018292.1 coordinate 2,557,323, forward strand.
GGAAAGTTTCCCAACACGCATCTTACCTCTGCTTACTCTCTAGATGATGTTTCTTTTGTAGTCTTCCTGGTCAAAGTAAGTTGCAAGCACGGTACGATCATTGTACAGTCTTCCTGAGAGTTCCATAAGTGCCTTCAATGCGGAATTCTCGTCATCAAATTCAATAAAGATTTTCCCCAATCCAGCTACATTCAATTGTTGTAGTCCTGGTGTAAAGTCATTAGCAGGCCGTGGAATCTTGATAGACACCACCGTTCCAAATTGCGATGCTTCAGCCTTCATATCATTGTACAAAAATTTCACGTTCAGATCATCCATCAAGTCTTTTATTGAAACCGCATTTATTAGTTGAACCACTTTGGAACTTGCTCTAGCGCGAACAAGTTCATTGTTTACGAATTTCGGTAATGTGTGGTAGTCAATGGGACCTATTTGTATTGGGGTTTCCAAACATGGTAAGCACGAATAAAAAGCATTTGTTACAAAGGGTAACTCCTTTAACTTTTCAATTATTCCATCACGGTTCAGTTTGAACTCCACAAATATTAGTCCTAATGGCTCTTTTGTTCCTTTTTGTCGGAAAAATTGCATTCCAGCTAGAGGCGCCAATGCCAGAAGTTGTTCACTTGCGTCATTAGGCGAAACACTGGGTGAAACGATGAGTGACATTTTTCTCGGACTATCCTCAACAACTTCTTTTACTTCTTCCGAAATTGTCGTCTCATCTTGAACTACATATTCATTTGGCCTAGATATTTGTAGCTTAAATTTGTCACTTATTTCCCTTCTTTCAACATGATCCTCCTTGTAGGCATTGAATAGTAATTCGGTGTCATTGAGCGAATAAATAATTGTCGCACATTCACTGTTATTGAATTCAATGATCAATGTTTTGTCGTCCTTTAATTTCTTCTTGCTGTGAATATTGTTACTAGAGCTCTGTTCAAAATCAATCATCCTTAAGTAGTCGTTGAAGAATTCGACAATTTTCAAGTAGTTAATGTATTCAATGCCACTAACTATTAGGGTTTTTGCCACTCTTGAGTCAACAGGATCGATCCTGCTTGTTTCATTCAAAATATCATTGCTGTTCTGAAGTCTATCCTTGACCAAGCCTTCAAGCTTTGTAAAGTCAACAGGACGTGGAAATCCAGGTAATGGAAACAAACCTGACAATTTTGCTCTTGGTGCACTCACTTTTTCAAAGCCTTTTGCTTTGATACCCCATCGCGAATCAATAACTTTAATTCCATTCAATGACGGTGTATCACCCAAATTGGTCATATGGTGTTCCAACTCTAGAATACGATTTTCGATTTCAGCTTTAGACAATTTTGCATCTGATCGAGGTGGGTCAATTTGCTCGAGTTGTCGTGCTTCAAGACGGTAACTTGCATCATACTGATCTCTTCTCCTCGACTGGTTGGGTCTATAAGAATTATCATGGTACTCATCGTATCTTCTTTTGTTGTTCCTGGGTCTATAGTTATCACCACGATATGAGTTTGCTTCACTGACATTACCATACCATTCCTTCCCACGGTACGAGCTGGATTGATTGGAACTATCAAATCTTTCTTTTCCTCGATATAAGCTTGGTTCATTTGGACCGTCAAACCTTTCTCTGCGATATGAGCTTGGTTCATTTGGAGTATCAGATCTTTCCCTTCCACGATCTCGGTATGAATAAGCCTGATAACTGCTTCTGTCGTCAGATCTTACTCCTTGGCGTGCAGGGAGATACCCTTCTTGGCGCGTACTTGAGCTCGGGTATCTTTGTGTATAACCTTGGTCATTTGAATCTTGAAATCGAATTGATGAGCCTGAGCGTACTGATGGTGTCCTGTTAGTATCACCATAATTTCCCCTACGCGAATAATCTTTTGACGATGGATTTGACATACTGGCTGTGGGGGGGATCGAGGACTGGCGATGGGTTTCTTCTGTGGAGAGATGTGATGCCCTGACAACCAAACTTCCTTTTTTTTGCATTGGTGAGAAATGGGTTTTACCACGCTGCTCTACAAAGTTAACTAAAGTGCAAGATTATTGTAATGTTAAATACTCTACGTCTACAATTCGTCATGTTTGATATCGGCACCATCTTCGCCAGCTTCACCTGGTGGCTTGTTGTCTAAGGTTTCCGATGCATCGTCGTTGATGGCTTCCGATGAATCTGATTCACTTTCAATAGAAGAACTCCTCTCGAATTCTACTGTATCATTTTCTTTATTTTCATTGGCAGCCTTCTTCTCTGCCTCCTTGGCTGCTTCCCTCAATTTTCTTCTATACTCCTTTTGTTGTTGTCTTTCAATTAGTTTATCGAATTGCTCGTCAAATAATTTAATTCGATCGATATGGGTCTTCTCCAATTCCATGAGGTCAATCACCATTTGTGCAACTCCCTTTGCTAAAGATTCATGGAAGGTGTACAACTCCTTTTTGCTGATTTTGTTGAACTTCGAATCAGAAAAATTAAGTAATTCCCCAATTTTGCTGATAACGTCTCTATACTCTTGCAAATTCTTGTCAAAAGACAACATTTTGTCTTCTTTGCCCATGAGTTTCAACTTGATCCTATCATTTTCTCTATCAAAGTTTAAGCCAGCATCATCATATTTTTTACGCACTTCAGCAATTTGTTCACCAAATTTCAACATGCTAGACTGGATGGACATAATCAATTTTGAACCGTCTTCATACAATTTTTTCATGCCATCCTTGGATAAATCGATGCTTGACATCTCGAGGTAGCTCTTTACCTCCAGTTCACGCTTACCCACATCCTTGATTTTCTTCTTCAAATCATCAACCAGGGCTTCATCACTCTCAAAATCTAACCACTCAATGTGCTCACCCACGTATTCGGTAAATTTGGAAATTTCTTTCGAGCTCAACTCCTTCAACAAGGTGTCTTCATTGGACTCAATCAAATCTCTTAACTTATACAAGTGACCCTCCAATTGGTTTTTCATTGCAGTTAATTCGACCTTTGCATCATCCAAGCGGTTCAAGTAGGCAAGTTTCCGAAACAATTTCTTCTTTTCGGTTTTATCAATTGGCCTGATATGAGGGTATATTGCTGGTGGGATTGACACATTAGTTGACTTTAAAGATTTTGGAGTTTTGGCTTTAGATTCGCTACTGGTAGAATTAGTGTCACCAGAAGTTGAGTTGAATACTCCTTCCTTTTCCTCCTCGTCATCAATTTCAACCTCAAGCACATCTTGCTCACCGTCATTCTTAAGTAAGTTTTTCAAAAATGAACCAGATTTCTTTGGCTGACATTGTATGTTGGTCTTCACAAGATCAAACATTTTGCTCTTGTTGAGCTCGAAAGAAGCTATGACTTCTTTGTTATCACCAGATTTACATCCCAATTTTTGAGTAGCAATAGATATATCACCAAAATTGTAAGACTTGATCAACGAGCCATCTTCAAACAAGGAAATTGCTAATGAATCACCAACTTCTCCAAGATTAACCTTTGTGATGTTTCCAACTTCAGATCCTTCGGCAAATACAACCAATTGCTCTTCATTTCCGTTTGTACTAACTTCAAAATTGTGATAACTTCTATCGATAAGCTTAATATCTTTAGGGCTTTGCGTCTTTGTTTTCAACTTCAATCCCATCTGTGTGGTTCCCAAGGCAGAACTCTCATCTGTATTTACTGACTTGGAAATTTTGTCTTCACCCACGAATAATGACACATGCTTCTGTACAAAAGGTACTCTCGTCGAACCTCCGTTCAAAATCACTGATTTCAAATCTTTTACATTTAAGTCGGATTTCTTCAAGGCACTTTCGATAGGTTTGGTCACTCTCTCCATCAAGTCGGAATTGATCTCCTCAAACTCATCTCTAGTAACCAGAACTTTGAAATCTTTTTCACCATATATAGATTCTAAGGTCGTGTGGTATTCAGTGTTTGCAGACAAAATAATCTTCGCTTTTTCTGCAACTTCATACAACCTCGCGTGAATTTTTTCACCTAAATCTGAAGATTCCAAGCCAAAATGATTGAGTAATTTCTCCAACACAATCGAATATACAGATTCAGTTAATGTCTTTCCACCAAAAAGTAAATCTTCTCCCACGCTTTCCATCCTTAAGACAAGCTTTCCATTGGTTTGAGGTGTAATGGAGAATAATGTAGCAGTAGTATAACCTGCACCTGCATCAAACACCAAGTGGTATTCAGTAACATCGTTATACTCTGATGCTTCATATTTTTTGTTCCCAGCAAAATTAAGTGCAACAGATGTTCCTTCGTCAACCAAGCCTAAAACATTTGAAAAATTGGCCAAATACAAGGAATCCAAATAGGCCTGACGAGTTGCCTGAGAAGAAAATGGTGGTATACTTATCGCGACATCTTCAACCAATGCTGCTGCATTGGGGTTTTCTTCGAGATCATTCAACGCCCTGGCTTTGATTTCATTCAATGACATTGCTAATAATTCTTCCACAGAAAATTGGTAAGTTGAATTATCTAATCCAAGATCAAACTTAATGGCATTATTTCTGGACTCGTCCCTCACCAAATTGATGCCAAAATGGGTCCTTAAATACTTTTCAGTGGCGGGGTCGGCAAATGATTTACCGATTAATTGTTTCAAATCCAAAACTGTATTCTGAGGGAATCTAGTCACCAATGAACCCATTTGAGATCCATATGCTCTTTCTAATCCTCCATTGGACTCTTTTCTGATACAAATCCCCGACAAATCTTTTCTTTTCCCTTCATCTGTTAAGACCAATTCGAATGGAATACCAGGTGCCAATAGCACGGCTTTTGTGAATTGCTGTCCATAATCGATTCCTACAATCGCTGAAAGGACCGACGATAGTATACAAGTTAAAGTGAGAATGAATCTCATATCATATATACATGTAAGGAATGTGAATGGTGTAAATGGTAGAATTAATTGATGCTAGTGTATGTGTTGGCAATTTGATTTGTTTTTTTTTTCTTTTTTCACTCGTGAAAACCTGGAGTGAATTTTCCATGCCCTTCTTCTTGAGTGGTAAGAAAAGGCTCATTGTGAAGAGCACAAAGGACTACGTTTGACCTTTATGTGGAACAGTTGACTAGTATGGACTTGACCATAGAACCAAAAACTATCCCCAGAGACTTTGGTATCAACGTGTTGGCCGATCTAAACGCAATATAAAAATAGTGTCGCTGATTTTGTATGACAGAAAAATAAATAAAGGACAACACATCAATATTAGCTCACTGCGTCAAATATGCCACATACTTCAAAATAGTAGTAGCGATGTATACCAACTCTAAGACTCTTCTTTCAAATCATGTTACAAAGATAACGGTATCCAAATACAGCTGTTATTTAATGTATTTGGAGAAATGGTGGCAGCATATCAAATTCTCATTTTTTTGATATGGATGGTAGCTCTTACTCAATGATTGCAACTACCCCCAACTTTAGCTCTTAGGTTAAACCAGAGTATATAAATGCATCGATTCCAAGCCAAGGCCCATTAAAGAGTTTTATGACTTCCTGAAGCTATACAAATTGATTTTGCAAACCATGTCAAAGTCATGCAAAAGCTCACAGCAAACCGACAACGAACCAAACAACAAATCTAAAAAGTCCATTGAGAGAGCTTTGAATGAAGTTAAAGAGCAAACTAAGGAAGTGGTCGATGACCATTTGAAAGATGGGCAATCCAAATTAAATCAAACCCATGAAAATGCCAAAAGAGTTAAGAGTTCTAGGGATTTTGAAAGAGGATTTGAAAAGAATCCCTCGGTTGCAAAAGCTGTTCTGCCTGATACTGAGCGATCCAACAGTACACCAACATTGGTTGGGAAAAATGATGATCAATTTGAAAAAGGTAAGGAAATTTCTGGAATTTCAAATGCTTTGAATTCAACATGCAACGTCTTGGATGTTCCTAAAACAGAAAACGGTGAGCAACTACTGATGAGTGGTAACTACTCCGGCGAAATCAGGGAAAGTAACACATTCAAGAAAGAAAAAAATTCTGGTGATGCAACGTTAAGTCAAGCAGATTGCAAGACTCATATCAATGGTGGTACTGGTAATTCGGATCAAATTCAAGCCGATGCACAAAGTGGCAAATCAAAGGACTCTACACGATGGGGCAAAAAGCCCATTGTGAATATGATCAGGTCCTGGTTCACAGGAGCAGCAAGTCACCAAGCTTCCGAAAACGAGTTGCAAAGTTCAACTGATGACAACTCAGAATGCGTTACTCCGGATGTCCAATTAATCGAGTTACCAGAGATTCCAAGACAATATCGACCACGGGAAATTAATGGATTTGGAATCCTCTCAAAATCTCAATCTTTGCCGATGAAAACAAAAAGACAATACCAAAACCTTTTAAACACTGGTGTGACCTGCACCTTACAATTTTGCAAAAACTTGGAGGTTATGAATGAAAAATCAAAGAAACAGGATATAAAAAAGGCCTTTGCACTTCAGTTTACTAGAACACACTCAGAATTGATGTTCACGGAGGCAGATTTGAAAACTAATGACGAAGTTAACACCGAGCTTTTGTTGCAGTTGAAAATATTGTTTAATGATTTGTTCAGCAGTAATCATATCATTTGGATTGTCAATAAGTTTGAGTATGATGATTTTGGAAGAAAGTTTAGAAAGACCATTGCTGAGGTTTTGCGTAATGAATTCCAATACGACGTCAGTTATAAGAGAGATGATTTCTATAGGCATGTGGTAGCTGCCAGTTTGTTACAATGGAGAAAGAGTATCCCATTTCCTTAGTCTATAGTAAATATTCATGAAGTTTTAATATTATGTCTGATAATGTGTAATTTTATCTAAAATGGGTGCAAAATTATTACTTTTGTCCCTCTTCCGTCGGAGGCTCCGTGATAGGGACAAAAAGTATGCTAAATAGTTTTCTAGAGCGAGATGTGGTATCTGAGTGTAAAAGTATCAGATTACTCTAGTGCATGCTCATCAAAGTGTCCTTAAGCAGCTTATTGTCATTGTTGCCTGTCTTTGTTACTAGCTCTTTACATCAATAGCTCTTCGAAATCACATCGGAAAAATTCTCAACAGAAAAAAATTATCTTCACATGGAAGATCCGTTTGCATCTCTTTTCTTTTCCTCTTTCTTGGGCTTGGTATAAACCCCCCGTTCCACTGGATTATCCCCCTAGTTTGAACTCTGAAACTATCTACAAGCCACCATGTCTGACGAAAAAATGTATATTTCGTACAATAATGTACACCAATTGTGTCAAGAGTCAGCTGACAAGATCAAACAATTCAAACCAGATTTAATCATCGCAATTGGTGGTGGTGGTTTCATCCCTGCTAGAATGTTGCGTTCCTTCTTGAAAGAACCAGGTCAACCAAACGTCAGGATTATGGCCATTATTTTGTCCTTGTATGAGGAGATTGAAAACTCTGATGGAGTGCAGGAAAAACCCGGTACTAAAGTTAGCAGAACTCAATGGATCGATTACACTCAATCTAAGATCAACTTGGTTGGAAAGAATATCTTGATTATTGATGAAGTTGATGACACAAGAACCACCTTACACTATGCTGTTTCAGAGTTAAAGAAGGATGTTGAAGAGCAAGCTAAAGCTTTAAATGCTGACCCAAAGAGCACTAAATTTGGTATCTTTGTTTTGCACGATAAGGATAAGAAAAAGAAGGCAGATTTGCCAGATGAGATAATGAAGACGGGTAATTATTTTGCTGCAAGAACCGTTCCTGATGCTTGGATTGCTTACCCATGGGAATCAACTGACATTGTTTACCATCAAAAGAAAGCTGAAGAACAGGGAAATGATGTATTCCTCCCTTCTACTACCAAAGAATAGATTTCTATAGATGTGATATCAAACCATATATTATAATCCTAGTCAATCTCTATAACATCGGGACTTCGCTCATGGTTTTTCAAGGATGGATGACTTGTATTTTTGTCCTTTCGCTTCTTGCTTTGCCGTAAAGACTGACCAGATCCAGCGAATGCCTCCTTACTCTTTGCTTCGTCTCTGATACCTTCGTCAATCTCCTCTTGAGTAGGTAACACCACAGGGAATCCAAAGAATAGTTGGTTGTCCGGTAGACTCAATGGCACTGCTGGAGCATTTGGATCCAAATCATCCATGTTATATTTCCCATTCAATGATTGTGCATCTTCCACTTTCTTTCCCGATAACTTTTGACCTGATCCCCCAAACTTTGGTGCAGATCCACCGTTCGATATTGCATCACCCACAAGTTGTGCATAATTAATAGACTTGGCCATTGTTGCAGCACCAGCACCTCTATTTACACTAGATGGGTCAATAGGTTTCAGCAGGGATGGTGTGACACTCTTTGGTTTATATTCAGGCTCCACATATCCAACTGGAGGGGCAAAATCAGTTTCCAAATCCGTCTCCACCACACAAATACCGTGATTATCACTCTCAGGTTTCACTTCCAAAACCTTAATGCCGTAAATAGAATCGTTATAGTTGACTTCAATCACGTCATTCACTGTCAAAGTGGAGAATTTTCTCAATACATTTTCCAAAACTGCTTTGGGGTCACTAATATCCAAAAAGTCAACACTTTGCGGTTCTATTTTGACAAATTTTCCCAAATTCAAATCACAATTTTTGACTTTTATCAACCCCCCGGGTTGTAGTTTCAACGTGTCCGTCATCCATTGGGGGATATAACATCTTCCTTCTTCACTTGTAAATTCCAAAACACCACTATGTGTTAACAAGTCTTTCTGTTCGTTCCTTAGCTCAAATAGCATAGGATATCTAATATGCAACATGGTCAATTTATTTAATGCTGATGGTGGTAAGAATATTTTGCCTCCGAAGTTTGCATCATCCTTTCGTACCAAATCTGGCATCATTGCAATGGGGTAACATCTAAAGTATTCTTCAAATGTGTTGCTAGCAGGCATTCCAAAGCCCGACATACCTCCCCCAAATACGGAGGATCCAAAGCTAGAAAACATGATGGTGATCGATAAAGATGTGTGTAAAGGAGTGGAAGTACACAGTTGAGTTTTTATTTGCCGTTAGATCTTTTTGTTAGTGCGCATTATATTTATTGAGCACAAAGCTACACTACACACACCTATAAAAACTCCTTCATCAAATTAACGTCTTGTTTGTTGAGTGACCCTTACAAGCTCTTGAATCATGTCCTTTTTGCTGTCATCCAATTCACCGAACAATACATGATACTTTTCAGGTTCATTTTGTTGCATGGAAAGGAATACTCGAACAAATTCTTCAAATCCATTGGTATTGTCAATAGGTGTTTCCTTAAGAGCTTCCATTTCTGCCTCATCCATCTCATACTCATCATTGAAGTCGCCAATTTCTGCATATTCATCGTTTTCATCATCATCTTTTTCTTCCGCTTTGACTTGGTCCTTTTGACTAATCTCATTAGTCAATATGGAGTTCTTGGTTCTGATTGCATTGGGCAAAGCCGCCAAATTGTTTATGAGTAAATCAACCGTTTCACCAACCAAGTCTTCCGGAATATTCTTTACCACGTCAGTTTTGAGAATAGCCAAGGCTGCAAATATTTGCAATTTACACCCGTAAACACTTTGGAAATCATCACTATGTTTGATCCATAATTTGTAGAATTCCACAGTAAAACCCTTTGATCCTATAATATTCATTGTGTTGACTGGGTCAACAAAAATGGAGGCAAAAAGAATACGAAGCAATGATAAACGGTGTAACATATACCCATCAAATGCATTCTGGGCGTCTAAGTTGTGATAAATGTCAAAGACTTCGTTTAAGAAGTTGGGTAATACGGAAGCTAGTCTAGTGTTCATAGCCAAAATGGTTAATTCAATGTCTTCAAATGCTGCATGGGCAAATATTGGATCCATATCATCTTGCTTCAAAATACCGAAACAAACGTTCATCATTGATTGAGCGTATGGGTGTTCCATGGTTACCTGGGGATTGGTGAATCCTTTGTTAATAATACCCACAAAGAATGGTTGAAACAGGTCAAAATATTCATATGCATAAGTCTCAAATGCATCTATAACACTTTGATATATTGTCCACATGGTGTTTGACACTTCTTGGTTTAAATACAACAATGATTCCATAATCTCAACGATTTCAGTCAAAAACACTACCATTGCATTCTCCAAAACAAAATTGATCAATTCTTGAACCACATTTTCCAAACGTGTTCCTATTTTAGAAGCGTGAGAAGTGGAAAGAATCAAAGTGGTTAACGTGCTCAACAAACCACTTGCTTGGTACTCCTTATCAGTTTCAATCGCACCTCCTGCGCTTTGCAGTTCAAGGATTTCATTTCCTAAACGAAGGAATTGCTCAACCAATTTAGTTCCAAGCTCAACAGCATATGGTTCAAGACTTTTAGCAAACTTCTCCACAAAAGTGTCCATAACGTGGGTCAAAATATCACTTTCATACTTCTTAGATTTCTCCAACAAGTTTTCTAACAATTGTGGTGCTTGTTCGGAAACATGAGCCGCTACTGAATCCTCTTGAACCAACGTTGCCAATGCATCTGCAGCTGTCAATTGAATTGGAAATTGGCTCTCGTTTTGAAAACATGAAATGATTCCTTGGAAAATTTTTTCTAAAACTTGCACGTCACTATAGTGATGATTGTGGAACATGGCAATCGTATCACAAGCTCTTGCAGTAAGCCACGGCGCCTTGATAGAGTTTCCATTTGACAACTCAGGAAGAACGTACGTTTCGAGCATCTTGTCGACTTGTCCGTGGCATGGCGATGATTTGGTATCCAATTTGTAGGAAATAGTGGAAAGGATTCGGAGGGCACCTTCCGTTTTCATTGCAATCTCCTGGTTCCCGCGATCACTAATCCTTTGAGTGAAAATGTCATTGATTATACTGAAAATCACATTTATAGTCAGCTTAAACTTCTTGTTGGAGAGTCTGTAAACAAAATTGATAGCAGACACGTCACTCGTTTTTTGTTCTCTATTGACATCAAAGAACCTTCTAATGTATTCAAATGTGTCGTCTTCGTATAGCTCTACTGTTTCTTCAGTAGCTTGTAAGGATGGAAGTATCAAGTGCTTGATCACAGCATCCAATTTATCACCAACTAGTTCCCAGCATGGTGTTTCAATAATAAGTTCCAAAAAGGAGATCATATAGAATAAAGAGGCCTCACTTAGCCAAATCTTCTTGGTTGACCACTCTTCAATAATCTTCCAATAAGCATTTAGAATTTCAGGAACAAAATTGGTGAGAAACACTTGGGTAAAATCATTGTTTTCTTTGGTCAAGTATCCACCACCGTGCTTGTTTAATAAACGGTTCATGTTGGCAAAGCACCACTTTACAGCCTTAACTCTAGGATGCAATGCTCGTTGCTCCACAATATCTTCTTCCAAAACCTCCTTTGGTAGTGGTTTGTTGATGATCAGAATATGTATATTACACCAAAGACCCAATTTGTTCACATCGACGAAATACGTAGGGAGTGACGAGAACGTGGCATTCTTGAACGACTTTACAATGAGGTAGAGCATCTCATCTGTAACATTGCTGCTGTCATTTGAAATCAATGTTTGGGCTAATTGTTCAATAATTGGGAATACTTCTTGTGTGATATTCTCCATAACAGGATTTGAAAAATTCTTCAGCTCAAGACCTGCCCATCTATAACTCTTGACATATTCGTATAAACAAATCAAACCCACAAAAATTTGATCCTGGTCCTGTGATGAAAGCAAATTCGAGATCATCGGTGTCAATTCGTCCCATTTATCATAACTCAATATCCCATTCAATGCAGTCGACAAAGAAAATTTGATCTGGTTGATTTTGTATGCTTTAATCAAGGTGGGGACCAACTTGTTCTTGATATCAGCTTTTTCATTTTCAAGAAGGAAATAACTAGTAGGTTGCTTTGTATTTTCAGGAGCAATCCAATAATTTAAGATTCTATTTTTGAAGAAAATTGCAGCTGCAATCTGTGTACCCAATTGAATACCGGGCTCGGTGATCAAGTCCAACAAGTAGCTCGTGAATCCTGGCTGTTGCTCATAGACATGCAATGACTCTTCACTGTTTTTTCTGACTTGTTGATCAGCGTTTAAAGTACCACCCAAGGCGTGAAGAAGTGAATCTTTATCCATTGTGAAAAACAGTTGATAGGTAGTGTGCTTTTATGAGTTGTAACTCGAAAATGGTGAACGAAATATAATTCAATTTATATGCTTCAACTGTTCTTAAAATAACACCTGGTTATAAAATTAGCTTTGGGTGCCAAATTTTGATACAGTGTGAAGAATACTATTTCCTCTGTGTTTTGTATGTGTCTTTAATCTAAAGCATTGAAAAATTGTTTAATGAAATTTTTTTTTGTCTTCGCGTTTGAACGGAGGACACTACCTTTTTTCAATCAAGGAAAGCTCATCTAATCAACTAAAGTCTTAAGAAATAAAGGTATCATCATCGAAAAGTATTCTCTTGACTTATTCCAAATTCCAGTTTATCCCTCGTCATGGCAAAAACAGAGGTTAAAGGGTTTCAAATACTACCTGTAAACATAGAGGGAACAAAGTCAACGCATTACATATACTTTAAAAAACATGATACCCGAACTAATACAGATAGTACCAATAATACATCCATCTTTATGTGCAACTTACCAATACTAAGTGACCTGCAAACGATTAAGAAATTCTTACAAACTGTTGCTTTAGGGGCAACTATTGAGAGCTACACCCAATCATATTTGACTGATAGTACCGAAGACATATGGCTAGATTTAACGAAATTAACATCTGACTTGCCGTTAGATAACACCGATGAAACTGCTAGCAAATTACCCAAAAATTGTGCGATTGTTACATTTATCGACAAGAGCTCCTTTCTGTTGGCTTTCAACTCATTGAAGAAATTATCATCCAATGCTTCGGTATCTACGTGGCCAATGAAGGAGATTACAACTTCGTACTTTCTCAATATCTACAAACTGAAAGTATTGGACAAAGAGAAATTATCAGAAGAAGTAGCACAAGCATTGAAGGACTTTGACAATGCAGAGCAGGAGAGTATTGAAAACTTGCAAAACCAAGCAAGTTTGGTCGATGAGGATGGGTTCCAATTGGTTGTTGGATCCCACAGGAAAACAAAGGCAGGTATACTTGGGAAGCAAAATTTGGCTTCTACTGTTGAAAGCGAAAAAGCAAAGAGTAAGATGAAAAAGAAGGAGAAGCAGGATTTCTATAGATTCCAGTTGAGGCAGCGTAAGAAAGAGGAAATGAACGAGCTCTTGAGTAAGTTCAAAGCTGATCAAGAGAAGGTGAGGTTGATGAGGGAAAAGAAGCGTTTCAGGCCGTACTAAGTAGATCGTCTTTAATAGAGATACAAAATAACGTAAAGCTTGTACAAGGCATGTAGAATGAGAGCGAAGCAATTCTCATCAAATAAATACGTCGCGCTTATTGGAGATCCAAACAAGCTCAGAAGGACCCATTCACAATACATCCAAATTATGAAATCACTTCAGTTAGATGAGGAATTGAAGACCATTCATGCTGAGTACATAGATAAGTACTTCCCCAATTTCAATGCCCCCACTATCAAAGCAGATGATTTTGAAATATTGTCGACAATCAGGTATGATCCATCACTATCAAAACATCCACCAACAACGTACAACGAAATATCGGCTTTGAATATCTTTCTTCTATCAGAACATGTTGCGAGATTACAATATACATTCAAATTTTTCCACCATTTATACAAAACACCATTCGATTCCGAAGTCACTGAGGAATATTTATTGGCGCAAATCGTTGAGAGTCTTGAACAGCTGGGAAAGTCTGTGGATAAACCATACAAGATACGGGGATTGTTTCAATTAGATGGGTCTTCAAAATTGGAGATTCATGAGACAACAAAGCGAAAGAACTTACTACTGGGGCTAGATCTGGATCTTCACGGAAACAATACTGTTGCTCAAGCTCTGAATAACTTGGGAACAAAGTCCGGAGAATGGGATGTATACATAAACACCAAGAGTACTCCTATTTCCCCATTCACATCATTCAAAACTACTAAACGAGACGTCTATAGTGAAGCAAGAAAGGTTCTTCCAGGTTTGAAACCAGGTCAGGAAGAAGTATTACTTTTCAATTCTCAGAAACAGTTGATGGAAGGATCTATTACCAATGTTGCAATCAAGAGGAAAAGTGACGATAAATGGGTCACCCCACTATTGAGTTCTGGTTGTTTATGTGGTGTTGCTAGGCATTTCTTACTATGCAGAAATTACATTGAGGAGGACATCATTCCGATAAAAGATATATCCATCGGGGATGAAGTGTTGTTATTCAATGGTATCATGGGTGTTTTAAGGGGAAAAATTGTAGGTTGACATATATATATGCATAGTCTGTTTCCATTATTCTAACAAGTCTTTAATATCCACATCACTGTAGCCCAAAATGTACAACACATCAAGCAACGACTTGGTATTCAAGCAAGCAGGGGCTTGGAGCTGTACCTTTGGTTTTGCATTCCATGCAATACCAAAACCAGCAACCGACATCATTTTCAAATCATTGGCCCCATCACCTATAGCAACTGCATTCCTAGGATCAATCCCGTGCTTTTGAGCTATTTCTAATAGGAGCTCAGCTTTCCTTTCTCCATTGACTATGTCACCTATAGTTTCACCATTCAAAATGTTTTTTTCATCGACTCCTAACGTGTTTGCATAAGCATAATCTAATCCCAATTCATTCTTGATATGTTCAGCTAAAGGAATGAAACCACCAGAGCAAACACCCAACACACACCCTAATTTCTTCAAAGCTTTACTCAATGGCCTTACACCATTGGTAATCTCGATTTTTTCTTCCAATTCTTTCCATATCGTTGTTGAATCGATCCCACGAAGTAAACTAACACGTTCTCTCAAACTTTCATTGAAATCGATCTCTCCATTCATTGCCCTGGTTGTTATTTCAGCTACTTTATCTTCAATTCCTGCATACGCTGCAATTAATTCAATCACTTCTTGATATATCAATGTTGAGTCCATGTCGAAAATGAACAATTGTTTATCCCTTCTAGTAAGACTTGGCTGGAGAATTAAATCGTATGGTTGATTCAAACATTGTGTTTTGATTAAACCAAGCGCCTTTGGGTAGTTATCTATTTCGAGTTCGTAGTCCCAAACACGTGAAGAAAGCTGAGTTTTACCGAAACTAGCATGTAATGATTCAGTGACGAATTTGTCTATTGTTAATACAATAGATTCAGCTGATTGATCCTCGTGAACAATTAAAGTTAAAGCATAAAAAGTTTTCGCTGACATTGTTTGACGAGACGGGTAGATTGGTGGACTTATCCAAAGTGAAAAAAAAATTCAATTCTCGTATATCTGTGATACAAATAATTAACTGCTGTACCAAGCACGCCCCATGAGACTCTAAGTACCGTCAGTTCTACACTACCCTAGTATCATGCTTTTACCCTCTATAGCAAGAGATAGGAAGGCAAGATTGTAGATTAGTCTGCAAAGTGTTTAAGAAGAGGGGGGGCCTGGTTAAGTGAAATTGCTACCAAGTGGTTTTCACAGATCCGTCGCAAACAAAAATGATCTTGAACTCGGAACCCTCCAACGAACCATTGTACCAAAAATAAATGACCAAAGCCGCTATAACAAGTAGATCCAAAAACACAGAAGCACCTTTTACTGAAACACAATTGCTTGAAATTGTCAATGAAAAATCCAAATTAGCGCCACAAGAGCTCGTTTCTGAATTAGCTAACAAACTTACAACCATATCGTCAAAACATAAATTCATTATCCAGCATACAACGATAGCAACAAATGATGACACATCATTTAATTTAAACATTTGTACAGATTTTGTGGCTAGCTGGGAGCCTTCCAAAGACGGTTGTATCACTGTTCAACTTGATTTAGAGAAGGGAGTTGACGAAGATCTAAAACCAAGCTACAAGGAAACCAAAAAGAAAGACGAGAGCGGTTCAATAAATGACTATGCTGCTGCAGATAAACCAGAAGGCACCAGTGAGGAAGTGGCAGTTGAGGGTGACAAGGAGGACATGGATACAACAAGGGCTATTACTCGCGAAGAATTAAGCACGAAACAAAGTCAAATCAATTCGTTACTCATAACTATCTATTGGATTAGTATATAACCTTCAATCTAATAAATTATAAACAGACTCCAATCGATCATTAAAGGATCTTAGAGTTGTAGTATCGTCTAGCATGGTTTCTAGCTTGAATTGTAATGGCTCTAGCCTTGTCCTTATGTCTGGATCTTTGTTGGCATCGAAATCACTGATATTTTCATGATTGTCTAAAGAAACCACTTCGTCTTCTGCCTCTTCAAATTGATCCAACCTCATGTTTTGCTCTAAGTCACTTATTTCGGTGTCCATCGAGGAAAATGCTTCCTCAACTGATTGACGATACTGTCGTAATGTTGATTTATCTCGGGAAAGTCCCAGTTCCAATTCTGACAAGTACTGTTTTAGATCCTCAAGTTGTTGCGTTTCTTCTTCAAGATAAGCATTAAGTACCTTTTGCTTAGTACCCAATTCTTGAATGTTCAATGTATTATTCACTTGTACACTCTCACTTGGTAGATCACTATCCAAAGTTAACTTCAGTGGAGAAGGTAACTTAGTAACTTTAAGCCTAGATCGGAAAGATTCCGGGTTTACGCCTTGATTCCAACAATTGAACAATTGCTTAGATATTTGATGTCGCACATCTCGAGGAACTTCATCCTCGATTGCCTTATTGATTGTTTTTGAAATGGCAATGCTGAAAATATTATTCATTGACTGTATAAGGAGATCATCAGGAGTTTGCCAATTATGTACAATTACTTGATCTCTGCTCCTTCGTGGTGACGAGGATGGATCAAGCCCTGTAAACCCCAGCTCATCACTACTGTTTGCACGTTTCTGTCTCTTGACCAGTAGTTCAACTTCGGGATTTTCATAATGAAGAGATTTACCTTTTGTGAATAATTCTGAAACACCTGTTTGTTGTGGAAATTCTCGATGCAAGGTTGTTTGAGGTACGACTTTGGACATATTGAAGCTGTACTTTCCCTCAAGACGTTTCTTTCCCAAATCGGTATGACTTTTCATGAAGGCCAAGGTTTTCGAAGACTTGATTAGTAGTTTATTAGAAGCTTGGCTATCATCGCAAGTTTGAAGTACTACTTTAAGTTAAGACAAAATTATTTTCACTAAATCGTATACACGTTGATACACAAAATGTCAGCCCCGATCTACTCCACTTTTACCGACAAGAAAATATATATTTCGGCTGCTAGTGTATATGGGCTGTGGAGTGACTATAGAGGAAGAATGGAGAGATCTTTCGAGCTGATCAAGCAACAAATGAAGCAACAAAATCTCAATCTACTGAACTTTTTAACTACGCGTCTATAATACAACTAGTTTCAAGCACTTTCCTTCTCCTCCAATACTTTGTCGAGTTTCTTATCACTAACCTCTTCTTCTGAATCTAAACCATCAAGGTTAGACTTAGGACCAGTGTAGCTCCTCCAACCCCATGCATAGTAGTAAATAACGGACAATAACCACACACCTCCATTTATTGCACAAGTGTAATTCATACTGTCTTTATCAACATGTCTGTTGTCGGGGAACATATTCATGATGATTGCAAAGAAAATATAAAGAACTGTGATAAAGTTGATGGTATAACTCAAAGTATCTCCGAAATAAAATGGTCCTGGAATAAACTTTTTCCTACCATAGGGCAAAATGACAAGAAGTACTGGCATTCCCCATGCTAAATTAGTTGATGCAATAGCGAGGGAGAACAAAGCACCAGATCCAGCAGTTCCAGGAATGATACATAAACACCCCATTATCAACGCACAAGTGCCAGCAAATATTGTGGCTCTCACTGGCACTTTCAACTTTGGGTTGACGTATTTGACAAATTCGTAAACTATTGGTAAGCCGTCATCTCTGGCAAATGACCAGATTTGTCTTGACAAAGCAGTTATGAATGAGACTGCCATGAGATATTGCCCCACGGAAATCAATGACATAAATGCCACTGCCCATTTCTTCCCCAATGCATCGTAAATTATCTGAGCTATTGGTGAACCCGTTTCCGAAGTAAGAACGCGAGCAGTATCGCCATCCTTAATACAAGCTGCGCAAACGATGTTAACTGTCCATCCTAAAACCCAGACTGCAGTAATGGATCCCAATATTCCAACAGGAATAGATCTTTGAGCATTAATAGCTTCCTCTGAACAATAAATCACTGAATCAAAGGATCCAATAGCCCAAATAGCGGTATTAAAAGACATGATAGCACTCCAACCAATCGGCCATTCTCTTGAATTCTCGTACCTTCCAAATATGTACCCTCTTGAGTTAAAGGTATTGTGTCTTGAATATCCAATTGGTACGGCAATGAAAAACAACAACATCAAAAACACATTAACACCTATCGACATGAATTGTAACTTTTCTGCTTTCCTAGATGTCAAGATCGATATGACTGTGACCGTCACGATGCATGCAGCAAACACACCATAAGTTTTTGCATTTGTGATTTCGAAATTATTATCAGTTGATATTGAAACAGCTGACATCACTTCAGTAGCGAAACCATAGGTGACACTACAAATAGCACCCATCAACCCAAGTGAGTTTGAGCACCCAATCAAATAACTCAAGGGTACACGATATCTGTCAGGACAATAGTAATTTGTATAATAGTAAAGCCCACCGCTGGTTGGGATGGCACTTCCCAAAAAACTCATGGAAACACCGACACAAAAGACTAGGCAACCCGCAATAAACCAACCCCAAACGAGTCCGGCTGGGCCACAGGCTAATCCCATACTAATTACTGATGCCACACTTGGAACAATCAGCCCCATAATCGAAAATGGTATACCGAAGACTTGCAACGTGGTATAGTGACGTCTCAATTCTTGCTTGTAACCGATTTGATGTAAAAGATCCACGTCACCAGCATTATGTTGAGGATCAATAAACCTGACATCAGAAGCAACGGTCAGGACGTGATGTAAACTGTGTATTGGTGAAAGGGCCTTCATCTTTGATGAGAAGTAGTATAATTTTTATTTTGATAAATATTAGTAGAGCATGCTACTGACAAGATTGGATTTTGCGGGCCATTTATACAACTTTTGAATGTGTTTCGTCATTAAGCTGTTGCAGATAGAAAAGGCATTTCCAAATCTCAATTTAGCGGCTTTGTCATTCAAAATCTTATCGCTTTCGTTGTAGTAACAATTCACATCTTTGCGTGACATTTTAGCTTTTGCAACAAAACCAGAGCGGAATTCAAATTGATATCATTGATGAATCAGTTACAAAAGATTAAGCGCAAATGTCATTTCCTGAAATGTATCGCAACATTCATTGTTCTGATCGAAAACTTGACCTTTCTAAACGCCTTCGGAAAGTTTCGGTGAAATCTACCAAGCTAGAGCCCCTCTATTTTAAACTTTAATTTTGGTCAACAGCGGCCCCACAATAACAAATTGTGCTAATTTGCCTTGAATGACGAGAGACTTATTTTTGGGTGCTTGAATAAAGATCCTGGGGCTTCTTACATTACCTTCCAATGTGACTCCTTATTCTATAAAGTGAACGTATGTCCCTCTATCCTCTCCAAAATTGTTGTGATTCTAGTGATCTCGATTGTAACCCCATATGTAATTAGACTAAATGTATGAGAAACCTTATTGTCGCTAATTTCTTGAAAACTTAAACTTTGAATTAATTTTGTGTAAAAAATTGCAAGATGTTATTACAAACCAAAGTCCAGTATTATTGATTCTTCGTTTTCGCCTTACAAGAGTAACGAAGAATGATTAACCCAAAGACAAAGAAAAACTAATTATGTTCTTGCCTCAAGATGGCGTCATATCCGCTTTCCTTTGATGGGGTATAACTTTCCAGTTGGAAAATTTTGAGTGGAAGTTTTACTGCAAAATGCCATTGGAAACCTAAAACATATTTCCGCATCACCAATTCCGTTTCCAAATTCCGCGCACGTGAAAATTTTGCTGTACTCTGGTATTCCATTTCAAATTGCCTATGACTGAGTCATAGAGAATTTGGCAGGTACCGATATGTGCTATCTTCCCTGGTTATATTCAAACTTAACAGGTATTATGGTAATACATTGTCCTCCTTAATTTATCGATTATTAGCATCGGTCGGTTTTCCTTTTGCACCAAAAAATAAATCAAGATTACACACTTATATCACAATCCGATAAGTACCAAAACAGACAAAGATATATCTTGCAAACTCTTGGCGAGCACAAAACTTTCTGGTCAGATCTAAAAACTTTGACAGTTATCTTGCTACAATAGTGTAGAGGTATTAAGGTTTACGAGAGGCGAACTGGCACATGGAACACTTTGTAAACTTTAAATTCGTGGTGCTCATCATTTCCGCAAGTAGGAGGGGGTTTACGAAAAGACAGTAAGCCCCAAAACTGAATACTACAGTCAAAGTTCATTCTGCAAATTCAAATGATCAAACTATAAATCAAGTTTTTAAATTCATTCAATAATTAAAACGACTAAATACAAACGACTTAGCAATATCTCATAACTGGTTTGTTCACGCTTTCTCTCCCAACACTTCATCAACGTTCTTAACACTATGCTCTTCATCCGACTCTGTACCATCAAGGTTAGACTTGGGTCCAGTATAAGTTCTCCATGCCCACGCATAATAATAAACTAAAGATAAAATCCATATACCTCCGTTGATTACACACGTGTAATTCATACTATCCTTATCAACATGCCTGTTTTCGGGGAACATACTCATTATAATTGCAAACACAATGTAAAGGACTGTAATAACATTGACAATGTAGCTCAAAGTTTTTCCAAAGTAAAATGGTCCTGGAATGAACTTCTTTCTACCGTATGGCAAACATACAAGGAACACTGGCATACCCCATGCTAAATTATTTGAAGCAATTGCAAGGGAGAACAAAGCACCAGATCCAGCAGTTCCAGGAATGATACATAAACAACCGATAGCCAATGCACAAATACCAGCAAATATTGTGGCTCTGATAGGAACCTGAATCTTTGGATCGACATACTTGACCCATTTGTAAACCCCTGGTAGACCATCATCTCTTGCAAAAGACCAAACCTGTCTAGACAATGCAATCATCAAGGAAATAGCCATAAGGTATTGACCTACACAAATCAACGACATAAAAGCAACAGTCCATTTCTTTCCCAAGGCATCATATATTATTTGAGCTAAAGGTGACCCAGTCTCGGTGGCAATGACACGTGAAACATTTCCGTCCTTGATGCATGCAGCACACACAACAATAACTATCCAACCCAAGAACCAACATGCAGAAATTGAACCTAAAATTCCTACTGGAATAGACCTTTGAGCGTTTAATGCCTCCTCTGAGCAGTGAATAACTGAATCAAACGAACCAATTGTCCAAATAGCAGTATTGAATGACATCACTGCACTCCATCCAATCGGCCATTCTCTTGAATTTTCATATTTGCCAAATATAAACCCTCTTCCATTAAAGCTATTATGTTTTCCAAAACCAACTGGCACTGCAATGATGAAAAGTAAGACCAAAAACACATTCACACATATTGAAACCGTTTGAAATTTGGCAGCATGTTTGGTTGTTAAACAGGATATCACCATACACAGGACAATACAAGCAGCAAACACACCATATGACTTTGCATTCGTGACATTAAAGTCGTTGTCTTTTGAAACCGAAACAGCCGATAACACCTCTGTTGCAAATCCAAAACTGATACTACAAATAGCACCAGTCAATCCGAGTGAGTTGGAGCACCCGATCATATAACTCAATGGAACTCTGAAACTATCGGGGCAATAGTAGTTGGTGTAATAGTATAAGCCTCCACTGGTTGGTATGGCACTACCCAAGAAACTCATTGAAAGACCAACACAGAAGATAAAAAAACTGGCTATAAACCAACCCCAGACGAGTCCAGCAGGTCCGGAAGCAATACCCAAATTGAAAACAGAGGCGATACTTGGTAGGAGCCCCATAATGGAGAACGCTATCCCAAAAACTTGAATTGTTGAGTAATGACGTCTCAATTCTTGTTTATAACCAATTTGATGTAAAAGCTCCACGTCACCAAGGTTATGTTGTGGATCAACATGTCTGACCTCTGATGCAGATGTGGGTATGTGATGTAAACTATGTACCGGTGAAAATGTTGACATTTTTGATAAGCTGTAGTGTAATTGTATTCCACGCAATTGTGTTTGTAGAATGTCTCAATTGTCACAAGACTGAGCATTGACGGCTCTTTTATACATTGTTCTAGGACAGAGCACCATTACTCCACAAATTTATCTTAGCGGCATCTGAGTTCATCAAAATGTTGGGGTGCGTACTGAGATAATGATTGCAACCAGTAAAAATGATATCATAGGTTGATTAAGTATAGTTTAAACGAAAAGCATTCTTCTCTAATACTCATTCCACAAAATGGCAACAGTCCGGGGTAACTGATTTCCGCTAATCAGTATGTTTTGTATATTTTCAGCGTTTGTGATAAATAATTTTGCAACAATTTTTGCCCCTCTTTTATTTTTTAGTATGTAGTATTAGTCAAATGCGACTTCCCCACTACGGAGAACTGCGGCATACGTTTGCAATGAGTGTGACATAGTTTTAAAAAGAATCAACACAGGATATGCCTTGTTCGTAAGGTTGATTTTGCAGAATGCATCACTCCTCCACTCATCTCTGATCAGCCTGCCCCATAAACTTCTCTATCTTGTGTGATAATATGTCAATATTGTCATAATATGGTCCGATTTTTTCCTGAATAACCTTTTGCTCATCATTTAACTCAAAAAATATTATCAGCTGAGGTTTATACTGTAACGTTTGAAACCGTATATCTTAATTGGGTTAAACAACTTTGTCCTTTTCTGGTGTTTGAGTTTGTATATATGTTACCCGACTTATTTTCATTTACTCCACTTTTATTACTAAAATTTATAAAAGTTTAATTGTGTCAAAATTTTCCAAAATTTTCTTGATTACTTGTAGTCTTAGTAAAATTTCAATTTGAATTAAAGTCTAAGATGAGAAAACCGTTGAGCTTCGTCAAAAAGGGAGAAGAGGGGAGGGGGGTATCGGCCTTAAATAAAAAATAGAACAATTTAATGAAACTGAACTTGTAACACAAATAGAATTTTAAATACAGACTGGAATAGTTAGCGGGATATCGACTAATTAGGCAATTTCCCTAGCTACTAGTTGCATTTCTTTTTTGCAGCAATAACTCATTAATAAATTACTAATTATCCCCACAAAATCATGTAGAGAGAAACAGGCTTTGTTCACTCTTTCATGTGTAATGACGATAAGATAAGACTAAGTAGATGTTACCAAGAAATTTGCTGAATATTTGAATAAAACTATTCAATTAACTTAATCACATTTGGAGAGATAAGCGACTCTAGCGGAATGTTTTATTTTGAAAGTGGTTTGGTGATTGGTCTCTTGTCACGCAAACGTTGATTCTGGAAAAACGGCAAAACCAAAGTTATTGACCTCACTAGTTACTATATCCCGTTTTTTTTGGCGGTTTTGTGAGAAGTATAGTAAAAAAAGGTGTTCAAAACACCCTCAAAAATTTGTCGAGTAACCCAAGCTTAAACTGAGGTTTCGTTTTTTGAATAGCACTTTTCTTCCTCCTCAAAGATAGCCAAATCCTTTGAAAGATTGCTTTCTCGCACCTTGGTTGAGGTTAAATACAATCTTGTTTGTTCTGCTGAAAACACATTTGGTAGTGCTACCAGTCAAGACGACAAAAATTGATGCTTTTGGACAACACAAGATCATAAACACGTAATTTATCATCTATTTCACCACACCTCAGTAATCAACAATGTTTGGCTTGGGTAAATTATTTTACGTCATAGTGTTGGCCATAAATGGAATAGCTGTTCTAAGTGAAGACAGGTTTTTGAATAGAATTGGATGGGGATCAACAACTGCTTCAGCAAATGGCAATGCTAATTTACAGAATCAATTTAATCAGTTTAACACCGGGTTGGAGAGTAGTGAAGGATCAATCAAGACTAAGTTGATCAATCTAATAAGTGCGGTTCGAACATTATTGAGGATACCGTTGATTGCTGTGAATATATTGATAATCTTATATGAGATAGTGTTAGGTTGATTGAGGGTTAGTAGAGAGGAAATATAAGGATCATCTAGGCATAGTTATGATATTTCTAATTAATTAGATACTATTTCGCTATGATGAAAGAAAAGGTTTGCAAATAATGTGTGTCTTAAAAAGTGGGGCTAGCCATATGCTACATAAATATCAAGGCTGTTTCGGATATACATCACTATCAATAAGTGTAATTATGAGCTTTCTTCCTGTTTGACTTCATGTGGGGGCGAACCGGATTGACTTTGTAAACGATCTCTTGACTTTTTGAATAACTCCTCCTGCTGCCTCAACAACTCCTCCTCACTCAATCCTGAACTTTGAAACTTGTTATTCCTTTTCTCCTTCCCCTTTAGTAACTCTTTCTGTTCACTTAGAATCTTGTTTATTATTTCAAGGTAATTGTTGAAATCTAATTCTTCTAATGCTTTCACAACATGATCAGACGCAATAGTCTTTTTGGCTTCCTTTTCAGCAATATCATTCAGTTGTGTAGATAACATCATTATAAACTCGATACTGCACTCCGTTATTGCTTCTCTTGCCTCTTTTGATATGGCAATATCTTTTGGTAAGATTTCAGCAATAATTTTTTGAACTGTTGCTTTAGGTAGTGACAAATCTTCACTATTTGATCCTGGGTAATCAGACATTGTAGTATATGTATTTTATGCCTAGACTAATAGAAACTACTCTTGATTTAAGTGAATAGCAGTTGACTTCTGGCTGTTCGAAATTTCGGTAAGGATTTTGTTTGGGGTCCTGTACTTTGGTTCGTTCCGAGCGTTATTTTATTTTCTCGCGATGTTTTGGATATTCCAGGTCTCCTGTTTCCGGAAAATATCTCCTCCTTACGTCAACCACCTTCCATCATATTGAGTATGCTACCTCGAAGGGTTTGCAGGTTGGCCCTGTATGCCACGTTTCTACTATACACAGCAGCGGCTTTACTACTTTTAGCCAACAAACACCAAATTGTTGATCTTAATAAATATGTGCCATATGATTTGTTTGCTAGTACGGCACCATCATTTTTTCAGCCACCTTCAGATCTGTTTCTTCTAGATATATCCATCAGTAGTTGTCACTTTTACAACTATAAAAACCCCAATTGTGGGAAACCAAGTCGTGACGAGGGAAAGTATGGTGACTTAACCGAGTACGAAGGAGGTTGGGTCAGATTAAAGAAGGATTTATGTCTCGGAAAGTCATGGGTTAAGAAAGAGATATTTTCGGTAAAGAAGATCAATCACGCGAATTACCAAAAGCTATTAAGCAAGTCACAGTTAGCAGATGAAGTGATTGTTGATATCGCGGTCCTGGATCCTGAAAACGACTCAAAGGTCAAAGGGAATGCAAAACTCAAGTTACCAAAATATGTAATTGAAGATTATCATAAGCAAAAAACATATGATGGAGCAACGCAGGAAAGTTTGGTTGAGCAGAATAAAGATGAGATACTTGATGGGTCTACGCCCGACACTTCAAAAGCTAGCCACAAGATTCAAGAAATGAATGCAAATGTCAAGTCAGAGAAAGCGGAGGACAATAAAAACAAAGAAGACTCTTCAAATAATGGAGATGATGATGAAAAGCACAACAAAAGAGGAAAGGTTTCAAGCAAGGACGATTTGACTCGAGTTTACTACATACCAACTAAAGAGGAATTAACAAAGAGTGGATGGCAATACAAATCGCATGGTATTTGGGTGAAATATGGTCCTCATAATAGCAAAGACGTGGTAACTGCTTTCGATATTTTGTTTGGACTCGATGCAGTTGATCCTAGACCGAACTGGAATTTAGTGAAACTGCCAATTAAAGATGTATGCAGTTTAGTCGGAATACCACCTTTCGTAACCTATCGTCGTGGACCCAAGCTCGATTACAAGAAGAAATTTGAAACACCTTTGGTTATGAATGATAATGATGAGTTCAAGATACTTCAGGTTGCCGATTTACACTTTTCCACCGGTTACGGGAAATGTCTCAATCCGGAACCTGCATCATCTGCATCCGGGTGTCAAGCGGATCCTCGAACATTAAAATTTGTAAACAAGGTCCTTGATATCGAAAAACCTGACTTTGTTGTTTTGACTGGTGACCAAGTCTTTGGCTCAACTGCCCCCGATTCGGAAACAGCCGCTTTCAAAGCCTTGAGCCCATTTATTGAACGCAAGATCCCATTTGCTCTAGTATTGGGAAATCACGATGCCGAAGGATCTTTAGGTGCCAAAGAGTTGATGGGATTGTATTCAGATCTTCCTTATAGTGTTGCTGCTATGGGTCCTGACTCAATTGATGGATATGGAAACTATATGGCTACAGTAAAAGGAAAGACAAAATCATCTGTTGCTTTATCGTTTTACTTTGTCGATTCTCACGCTTACAGCAAGAATAAGAAAGTATACCCTGGTTATGATTGGATTAAAGATAATCAGCTCATCTATATGAAAGAAGAAGCAGAATCAATCAAAGATGGAGTTGCTGAATTTGAAAAAGAAAAGTTTACAGAAAATGGTGAATCAAAAAACAAGATACATTTATCAATGGCATTTCTCCATATCCCATTACCTGAATTCAAAAATCTTAAGCAACCATTAATTGGTGAACATAGGGAAGGCGTCACTGCTCCGATGTATAATTCTGGCGCGCGTGACGCATTCCACGACATTGGTGTGAAAGCAATAAGTATTGGACATGACCATTGTAATGATTATTGCCTATTGGATGAGCAACAATCTCCAGCAGATGATAACAAAATGTGGTTGTGTTATGGAGGTGGAGTCGGATTAGGTGGATACGGCGGATATGGTGGGTACATAAGAAGAATGAGGACATTTGTGTTGAATACAGCAAAAGGTGAAATTAAATCGTGGAAGAGAGCTGAAAATGAACCAGAAAAGAAGATCGATGAGCAGGTGTTAGTTTCTGGAGGAAATGTAGTCAATTGGAAATAAGAGATCATATGAGTACCATTTTCTTATAGAGACAATTATGTGAGGAAGAGGACGTTTACAGTATAACTCTATAGTAATGAACATTCATTTATCTATAGTCTATTTTATTCTATTCTAAATCTAATCCTCGTGGGAATCGTCCTGGCCTAGGGGGTCTCGGTTTCTTCTTTGGTTTTGCATTCAATGTGTTAAGATTCTCTTTTCTCTCCCAAGAAGGTGAAATAAATTTCACCAACTCATTAACGAACTCCCCCGGTAGATCGTGTGAGATCCAATGACCACAATTAAACTCTTTGAACTTCAAGTCAGTAAAAAATTGTTCAAAGACCGCGAAATATTCCGGTTTCACAAATGGTGATTGGCTCCCATACATGACCAATGTTGGATGTGTGAATTTTTCAAAATTGGTAGGCAAATCTGGCCAGGATTCAACGGTTTTGATAATATCATGTTTCCAGAAGTTCATCACAGGGATCCGAAACACTTCTTTTAACCGATCTTTGACATGGGGGTTGCCAAGATCTTTATGAGTCAAAAGTAAGTTGCTCATCAACAACAGTCGAACAAGTTGACTCTTCTCATATTTGGCTAAAAACTTGCTAATTTGTTTGACTTCAGTGACTCTTCTCCCATTAGATCCCTTTTTGTATAGTTCCGGATGCGCTTCAACTTCGCACATACCTAATACATCCAATCTATAATGTGGATCTAGCGGCATTGAGTGAGGAGTATTATCAATAACAACCAATTTTGACACTAGATCTGGGTACAATAAACTCACCAACATGGCAACTTTAGCACCCATTGAATGACCAACAAGTACACAGTTATCCCATTTACGTTCCTTGATGAAAAGGTGAACGTCCTGGGCCATTTGAGTATAGGAAAATGGCAAGACATGAGGCGATTCACCATGATTGCGTAGATCTACTGCATATGTGGGGACTTTGGTTACTTCACTAAACAAACGACCAACCTTATTGAAGCTTAATTTGGATCCAAAAAAGCCATGAAGAAAAATAACAGGCGTTTTTTCTTTGTCTAGTTTAATTTTATAAGGGATTAGTTGTTTCCATTGTAGTGGTATCTTGTCATTGAATGGTAGATCATTAATTTTGTCAACATCGAAAGTAGGTTGTAAAGCTAGCGATTTTGATGAATTGAGTAAGACGGAAAAAGAGCTGATGAGCCTCCGTCCTAATACTTGTCTTCGTAGTAGCATGAGGCAGTTGACTGTTCAATTGTTGATTTAATATAGCCGCGATTTGGCGATGCATTAACTTTTGATCGTGCGCTTAGTCATGTATTAATTAGAACGTATTATATTATTATCTATACACTACTGTATAATCAAAATCATGACTCATTATTACCACCTTGTCCACCTTCATTATTGCTATTGTTTCCTCTACCTCCCATAAATTGATTAAGCATAGGGTTGTTCATGATGTTGGACAAATCGGGCCCATCAGGTCCACCTAATCCCAAAGATTGAGCCATTTGACGAATAGCTGGATTGTTGAGCATTTCTTGCATAGCACCAGGATTTGACATCATACTTTGAGCTGCTTGCATCATTTGTGGGTTGTTCATCAAATTAGCAAATGGGTTGTCTGATCCACCAGCACCACCAAACAACGAGCTGAAGTCTGGCAAACCGCCAGCACCAGTACCTGGTGCTGATCGGAATCCAGACTCGCTTTCATTCTCGCCGCTTCTATCAGAGGCGGAAATCGAATTTTCCAAATCTTGTTCAACTCTCTTTTTAGCAGTTTCATATCCTTTTTTCATACCATCTGATGGTTTATCACCTTCAACTTCTAAACCTTTCTTGTATGCTTCCATTGCCTCTTTTGGGTTTCCAAGAGCATACTGAGCTAAACCTAATCTAGAGTAAGCTCTGGAGAACTCAGGATTCAATTTGATGGCTTTCTCTGCATCTTCAACTGCTTGAGTGTGTTTTTGTGCTGATGAATATGCAGCGGCTCTATTAGAGAGGTAGACAACATTGGTTGGATCTAATCCAATGGCTTCAGTGTACTTGGCAATTGCACCTGCATAGTCCTTGGCTCCCATCAATCTGTTACCTTCAAGTTTCAATTGATCAGCTCTTTCCTTGGTGGCGTCATCAACAATGATAGATGATGGTTTGGCATCTTTGTTTGATTCCTTTTCGGAAGCACCAGCTGAAGATGATGAAGCAACTGAGGCTTTGACCAATTCAGACAATGATCTACCATGGAATTTGGAATCAATAACTGATTTGTCGTCGTCTTTGTTCACTTCAAATGCATCGGCAATACAATCAATGGCGACGTCCATCGACTCCACAAAATCTTCAGCAATAGTTTTGTCAGCAACGGATTGCTTCAAAAACCCGATTATTGATAAAGCGATATCTTTACTAGAAACTGATGACATGGTGCAAGGGTGACAATTTAATAGCTATTAGTGCGCGAAGCGTAGATCAGGGTCTTTGGGCTATTGATTTTTGTTGGGTTTTAAAAAGAACGTGTCAGAATTTCGCCTCTTTTGAAATCGTAAATTCTCATCACCAAATTTGTTTTGTGTAACCAAAGAAACATAGACGCTATATATTCCCTTTTTACCTATACTTTACTCTATATAAGATCTTTCTCAACTCCAAGTGTCTTTGATTTAAGCACCGAATCTCTTCCTTGATATACATTGATAACCCAAATTTCAAAAATTGAGACCTAAATGTTAAGAAATTTGATATTTGGGTAGCCATGATTTCGTATTCCCATTTAAGATCAATATTCAACTTCATAATTTGTTTCACCAAATCAGCTTTTGAGACAACTAATCGTTTATATCGGTTCCGTTTGCTGTTTCCAAGGCCAAAAAGATTCAATCCTTCACTCTCATCAGGTATCAGATCAGCATGGGTGTGAGTTGAGGTTGAGTATAAAGAGCTATTCGTTCCAGTGCGATGAAGGCTTTCTACTTCTTCTTCTTGTTCATTGAGATCCTCACGGGTGACGCCATTAGGTATGTTTACATCAGATTTTGGCTCCATTGACCTCAATTCCAGATTGATATTACAAATATCATGATACAATTTCTTCCATACATTCACGTCTTGCTTGATTTTATGGAAATTTTTGATCAATTCGTCCCCAATCATATCAATCCACACAACGTATTGTGCCAAAACATCAAAACTGCCCCGTTGGTAATGGTATTCAGGAATACTAAACAACTTTGAAAAGAATGCTCGCTCATTTATACGACTAATTGTTAAGTCCTCAACATTTCTCAAATCCAATTGTTTTTGTTCTCCAATACAAACTAATTTGGAAAATTTAGTAAAAAATAAACCATGTTTCTTGACATCTTGAAGTGAAAAATCAAGGAAAATCTCCATTTCTTGAATGTTACTATACTTCAACCTAACCTGGCCTAGTTCTTGCTTTTGGGATTCAGTAACTGCCAGGATTACTTGCTTTTGCTCTAAAATGGAAAAGTTGTGGGATACATCACCTAAAAAAGTGCTGAATACCTGCTCAGTGTTGACGTCATTTTGAAACGTCATACTTTGAAACACGATATTAAGCTTGGAGATCAATTTATTTATCCTCAATTTTTGAAACATTGGACTTGTTGAAACATTCATCGCATGGTTACGCCAAATAATATCGGCATCGGGGAAAATTGACATTGGACGTTGTAATTTCTCAACATACAACACTTGCTTTATCGCTTTCAATGACTGGGGCTTACATCTGCAATCTTTATTTCTCAAATGGATTACCCACTCTTTCAAATTAGAGTCAAATTTACCATTGAAAGCAGCAAGTTTTTCGGATAAATTATGAGGAAAGAAATGGTCAAAGTAATGCTCAACAATAAGCCTCTCAATTTGTTTGAATTCTTCTGATCTTGATGATTTGGTACTGACAAAACTCAAATAGTCAAATACATTGTAAAAACTCTTTCGATCTTCGTGAAGAAAGTCAAGTCTATCATCTTTCAAAATGTCGCGCAAGTTTTCCAAACGACTATACTTGACATACAACATCAATGGAGTAAGGTTTTTCGCATTTGTTAAATTGACATTTACCAAATTCTCCTCTTTTGATAATATTTGCGTTTGCGGTATTCCCATTAGGATAATGTGTAGTAATGTATTTCCTGACTTATCCATATGTTTGTCAAAGTCAATACCCTTTTTACCATACTTTTCATAAACGACATTGAATCCAACTTTCAACAATTCAGGATAATTTGCATGGTCATAGCAACGACACAAACTGAATAAAGGAGTGTGCGAGTTATTATCTTTCAATTCCCAATCAATCAAATGACCAATTCTCGAGATTAAGTGGTGGTTGTGAAACAAATAGTGTCCGATAGTACGACCGGTATTATCAGGGCTGTTGAAATATGCAATTTGTTCATCGATTGTAGCATTTTCGGTAATAATTGCCAACAAGTCATCCAATATTTGCTCAGCTGTTTCCTCAATTAACGCCGTCATTAAAAGGTTTTGGTTTGTAATCACATTTTTGTCGAATAATATAAATTCAATCGAAAACCACAACAAAGATGTGTTCATAATAAAGTTGTAGATCTCAAAATTCTTCGCCTTGATTGCAAAATCAAGTACACTTTCTCCATTGATATTCTTACTCAATAAGCAATTCATTGCTGGTAACTCCTGATCAGGATACTTGTCATGAGTCTTTTCGACAATATGCTTAACCTTTACAACATCCTGATCCACAATGCCACTCCACAAGTCAAAGTTCTCTTGTGAACTTGTGGCAAGAGACTGTAATGATGACTCTTTTTCTGATAAGTGACAAATGACTGCATCCAAGTTACTCATGATGTAGTTAAACTGCCCATCATTGGTTCGGTCTACTGCGTTAAAGTATTTGACATAGTAAACATGGGCCTCTATGTTGTCGATTTTGGAGTGAACAATCGTCATTACTAACAATCCAATCAAGGTATCAGCGTCAACAACTAACTCACTTCCTTCTTTACTTTGCGATAAAATCTCCATCGTTTTGTAGATGATATTAGTTTTCATTGTCAGATTCACAATTGATGGATCAGACAACTTTTTAAATTCCTGTATTGCAAGGTATATGCGTTGATGTAGTTCGTTAACCAACCATGGTTTTGTGACCGGAAGATCCAATTGGTTTAGTGACAAGCATGATAGACTTTCATATTCCACTGCAGTGAGATGCTTCATTGCTTCTGGGTCAAACTCTTCTTTATCATCATTGGGACAATTGAACTGAAATATCAATTGTGACCACATTAAATCGTATAAGTTTAGCTCAACATACTCATGCACAAGCTTATTCAAATCTAGCCCTGGATAGGTACTAATGATATGGTTCAATAGATTATAAGTCTGTTCACTGTTGGGATTTTCAATTCGAACACTATCCAGAATAATCTTGTATGCCTCCTCTTGCATTTTAGTAAACTCCGCCTTTATATGGCTTAGCTTTTTTCTTGTTCTTGTTCTCAATTGATGGAATTGAAGGTTGTTGTGATGGAATAATCGATAGAACTTATCACTCACTGCCTTAGATAGAAGTGGAAAGTTGCGTAACAACTTTTCAAATGTGACATTGTCGACCTCTTCTGCTTGAGTTGTTGATCTTTCGGATGAGGAGGAACTAGCTGGTGGGAGTAAGGACAGTAGCGGCTTGAATGGCGGAGACCCTCCAATGAGTGAGCTTTCAATATGTATAATCATAAACTGGGAACCTTTGGGAAAGTAGTCGCAAAAGGACTTGAAATACAGTACCGATGTGATTTTCAACTTGAGGCTACGCTTAAACCCTTTACCTGTGTATATCATTTGGTTTTTGACAAGTATTTGCTTTCCATTCATAGTGTTGTAAATGACCAGTTGTTCCTTTGAGATTGGAGTTACTGTTGATGACACAGGTGCCCCTGTTCTAATAATATGTGACTTGATAAAATCTTCATTGTTATAGCACAAGTCTTTCAATAGCACCCTTGTGCTAGAATCGTCGGTTGCTGGATCATGGAACTCGTTTAGGATGTATGCAGGGGGTAGAAGAATTGTATATTGGATGTGCTTGTTTCTTAATTCTTCAATGATTTTTTTGAAAGGAGCTTTGGATTGATTGGGATTATTGAATATGCAATTTAGTAGTGGATTGTATAGTATAGGTAGATGCGTGGCTGATTTGTGCTGTTGTTGTCGTGCCATACCACTTGTAATTGTTGTTCATTAACCATATGCTGCTGCTCAGTTTTATAGCCACTGCGAGTTTTGTATAGAGAGCAGCGCTACCTATGTCTCGAATAATTACCGCCACAAGTCACCTGAATTCACCTTTGGTGAATTCAACACTTAGAAGGAAGCCGTGAGAGGTTTCAAGAGTGCTAGGTAGTTATTCTCATTCCGCTTGGTGTATTTAGTTCATGGTTTATAGTTGGGCAATAGTAAATTTCACAGGTTAACTATAATCCGCTATACCGTTATAAAATGAAAATATCTGGTCCTTTTTCATAGAAAGCAAAGATAGTGACACTCTTGGACCCCTGTTCCGGGGGATGGCTATCCATTCGGAATCTAAAAAGTAGATCTCATTGTATTAAGACTTTATTTGACTGAAAATCCGTTCCTTCCTTCTTGATTAGGAAATTCCGCTAAGCTTCTATCTCATATAAGCTGGACAATAAGTCAACCCACAGTACAAAACTAGCGGCTTTAAAAGCAATTTGTAGTTCTATTGTTTTACTTTTCTAATTTTTGATAAGAAAGGTGGGAAATACAATTTAAATAAGATAGATAACATTTTTATATGCAGGTTATCAGTCAATTAGATTGGGCGCTTCCTTTTTGTGGCTCATTATTCACAATGCAATTTGCAATTTCATAACCGCCTATTCTTATCAAAAATGATGAATCGAACTACATAGAACAGTCAGATTGAAATTTTCGTACATATTATCTTCTTAAAACGCCTTGATAAACACACTTGATGTTTGAATTAAAGTTTTGAGGGATTTTAATCCGAAACAATCGAAGAAAGAAATATAAACGTACTTCTGTCATATGCCAATTATGATATATAAATTTAGTTAGCTCCCTGCCAAAATTATAAAACTGTTAATTCTACAAAACCATACAGCTAAGTTTGACAATGGAAACAATAAAATCAAGAACAGGGGAACACCTTCACAACATCGTTTCCTCGCGATCCGAAGTTCGAGCTGTTGATCCACAGCATAATGCCGGTGATGAAGATCTTCTTAATCAGATTGGTTACAAGCAAGAATTGAGACGCCATTATTCAACACTACAAGTTTTTGGTATCGCATTTTCGATCATGGGTTTACTACCTAGTATTGCGTCAGTATTAGCCCAAGGTTTAGAAGCAGGACCCGCGGGTCTCGTCTGGGGCTGGTTCATTGCTAGTCTTTTCATATTCAGCGTTGGTATGTCTATGAGTTTTTTGGGTAGTGCTATACCAACCAGTGGTGGATTGTACTACTACACAAATTATTATTGTCCTGATAGTTTTAGAGTCCCATTGAGTTTCTTAATAGGTTGTTCCAACTCCCTTGGTTTAATTGGTGGCTTGTGCAGTATTAGTTATGGATTTGCTACTGAAGTATTATCAGCAGTGTCAATATCGAAAGATGGTGATTTCGACATCACTAATGGGAAATGTTATGGAGTTTTCGCAGCCTGCGTCATTACAAATGTGATTGTTGCTTGTCTAACTACAAAACATGCAGCTTCTTTACAAACGGCATCAATCGTATTAAATGTATTACTTGTGTTGTTGTTTTTGATTGCAGTTCCAGCTGGATTTGGTTCAGATTTCAATTCGAGGGGGTTCATATTTGGTAACTTTGAAAATGCTCGTGATTGGGGCGTCGGTTGGAGTTTTTTCATTTCTTTACAACCTGCAGTTTGGGTTATAGGTGCATTCGACTCCGTGATTCATTGTTCTGAAGAAGCATTGAGTGCCCAAAGATCAATCCCTGTGGGAATTTTGGGGTCCATTGCTGCATGTTGGTTTCTCGGTTGGTTTGTGGTTATTGTCTGTGCTGCATGCATCAAAGATGGTGATGTAGCTAGGGTGTTGAATACCGCTACAGGTTCACCCATGGCACAAATCATATATGATGCATTGGGTAAGAAATGGGCAGTGGCTTTCATGTCATTGATCGCCGTGGGTCAATATTTTATGGCTATTTCAATTACAATTGCATTATCAAGACAAATCTGGTCTTTTGCAAGGGATGATGGATTACCAATTGTTTACCAATACGTGAAATACGTTAACCCAAAAATCAAGATTCCAGTTCGTGCATCAATTTTCGCTGGTATCTTAGCATTGATATTGGGTTTGCTTGTTCTCATTAACGGCACAGCTGGTTCAGGTGCTTTATTCTCATTAGCCATCTGCTCAAATAGTCTTGCCTGGGGTATGCCAGTAGTTTTAGTTTTATTACCCTATGGAAAGAAGAGATTTATACCGGGACCTTTTTACTTTGGTAAATGGATCAGTACAACTATATGTTTTGTGGCATGTTGCTGGTTAAGTTTTATCATTGTATTGACGATGTTCCCTGATTCAAAAAAAGTCGATAAGGATTCAATGAATTATACAGTTGTCATTAATGTTGGGGTGTGGATTTTGTCGTTGGTTTATTATTTTACTTGGGGTTACAGAGTATATTCAGGGCCAAAGAGTAATCTTGATGAGCCTGCCCCAGAATACTTCGAAGGTACAAGTGTACAGGGTATGGACGAAGTGTTACTGGAGAAGGTATAGTCAAGAAGATTTTGTCGAATAAATCTAGAAGTGTATTAATGTCTAGTAAATTCTTAGATAAATTTAAGTAAAAGGTATCAGAGTCGTAGTGATAGTGTATGTGTAACGTAGGAATTGTCGTCTTCCAAAACAAAGTTTGTTACCTTTTGGTTAAATGTTGCGACATCAAGTACATCTTCAATTCAAGTAAGACTGCATACTCTCATACAACCTCTCTCCTCACATTATACTTACTTGAAATATGATTCAACACATGCCAAAATTTGGTGTTCTTTATCTTTTTGGAAGCAGGTTCCATTACCACATCTGGCTCTTGTTTCTTATTCTTTAGCTGTTGCTCTTGAACAAATTCAGTCATGAAAATTTCATAATTTGATATACAATCACCACATACAAATTCCTTTAGGTTCAAATTCAAGTTGGACTTGGAATTTATTATTGATGATATTTCGTAAAGTGGCTTATTACACAAATCACAATGTTTAAGTAGATGAAAAGATGGTAGATCACCAAATATGGCTTGTAAATCATCTGACTGTTGTCGTGGTTGACGTTGTGCAATCAAAGAAGACGATGATGATGACGGAGACTTGTGACTGCTTGTTGTCAGAGTTATTCTCTCTTCCGGTTGCAAAATTATAGTATCAGTGGAACTATTTGTGCTGGAAGACAAAACCCTTTTCTTGAAATTAGCTAGTGATTTCTGGCGTAGTAAATGATGATCTGAACTAGTGGAACATGTTGATGATGTCATGTGAGATGACGATGCTGGGATAGTAGTGTATGAGGGCGTTGTTTCCCTCAATGACAAGTAATCTTCAACTAAAACTATCGGATCCTCCTCTTCGTAAGAATATTCGTAAAGATCCTCATCTTCTTCTTCTGCATCGTCTTCACCAATGTTCTGAAAATTTAGGTCACCCACACATTCAGTCTCCATTTGATCGGAACAAGTGGTTCCCGATTGATTAGATTGAATCGAATTTAACTTATTCAGTCGTCGATCTCCACCTGCTGCTGTGCTACTCGACGATGAACTTTGTGAAGCTACTGCCGATGGCCGCTTGATTGGTGGTGGAGGCGGGAATGGTAAAGATGTTAGTGTGGTATCATCTATTAGATCAAGCTTTGATGGTTGTTGCTTTAAAGTTTTGGTGTTAGGTGGCATATGTGAACAAAATAATTGAGTATTCTTGCCAACAGTATAAAATTGGCTCTAACGATGAGATTGATTTTGGTATTGACTCCAACTAGTTTGAGTGGAAACGAGTGTAAAAGGGTATTGAGTCTGTTGAAAGTGGAAAAAGATTGCTATAATATATTATAAACGAATGTGTTCTTTCCTTCGTTAAAAGCTAGCAACAAGTAAACACTTTGGTGACTTAAGCGTTTAACCTTAAATAGATGTACTGTATTGTATGGAAAGTAAATTTTTTGTATGGTGATTACACAAAGCTGTATTTATTTACCGATTTGAATAAATTTCAAAATACAGTAATATTATATGCAGTACATTGTAAGAGCATTTAGTTTTGACACTTTCACACGCACTTTGTACATTTGTTCTAGACCTTTTTGGTACTACCCCCACGACCCCCACTTCCCTCCACCCCATACATTAGCCTCAAACAGAACTACAATACGTTCGCTTGGTTATGATTGGCCCGCCTCAAAAGCTTTAACAAAAAAAAGCCACAACGCTTATCATTTGAATGATCAAAATCCAAACATACACACACCCCTGTCGTAGTCAGCAAACGAAACAAGCAATTAGATCTCTCCAATTTCTAAATTTAGATCATTCTACATTATGTATATAAGAAAGGTAAAGCGTTTATCATTGCTCTTTTGTTACTCAACGAAAATAAAAATTTTACTGAACTATTTTGCTTTGATATGCAATTATGGTCTCATTTGCTATTTGAAACAAATTTTGTATGATGTACTTATGAAAGCCCGATTCATTGCGTTCTGCTGAGGGGAAATGAAGAGGGGGGATTCTATTGCATTGACCCAAGTCGGTTTTGGCATGACACTCTGATCTGACCATTGGCAAGTAGCAAACTCTTGAAATTCCGGTGATTTCTTGGTCGGATTTATGCTACCGTGTTCACGTGATGAAATCAACTCTACAAGAATAATTCTTTTGGGTAAAGATGATAAAAATCTATTGACGCTTTCTCTTTCTGCTATTTAATAACTCCATATATGGTAAATCACCATCGTTTTCCCATTGATCGTTGATCCAATACAAGATATCATTCATGATCTTATTGGATATAAGCTTATCTAAATCCAATTCTTGACGTCTCATTCTATACATAAGAGTTTCACATAACTCAATTAGCAACAACTCTCCACAAGGATCACCATTGTGGTTTTTTTGATGATAGTATTGATAATTCTTTCTATTTTTAAAATGAATCAAACTTGTTAAGTCAGTCAATTGTAAATTAAATCTCAATTCCAATACTATCAAATGAGGAAAAAACCGAGATTGATTTAGGACACTAGCAACTCCGGAGTTTGTCAACCTAGGACAATTGTTTAATGACAATCGCGAGATTTGTTTCAAAGTATGACCAATTTGCCACAACACAACATCAGATATATATGTACCAGCAAGTCCTAATGTATGCAAATGACAATTGTTTTTAATTAAAACTGCAATTGAAGTATTGGTAATCAAATGACCTTTATTTTTACGACCAACATTGACCACTTGTAAGTTGTGGTTGCTCCTGAAGATGTGATATAGTCCAGAATCAGTAATTAATTCACAAGCACGCAAGTCCAAACAAGTGAGGTTTTGACAATATTGACTAATCATGTAGCAAAAGTTATCGTCAATTGTTTTGGATCCGGTGACTATTAATTTTTGTAATTTTGATCCACATGATTGAAAAATATCCCATGATGGATATATTTTGGGACACATAAATAATTCAAATGAAGTGAGGTTATGAAAATTAATATTGGTTATTGCCTTGTTGAATAGGGACAGGTTGCTATGGAATAATTTATGAAGATTAAACAGCTGTGGTTGAAAGTTGATTGGGGTAGCTGTTGTGGTGGTGGTGGTGACGTATTTGTTAAATTGAATATCGTTGGAAAAGTAGAACTTCTTAGCAAGTAGCTCTCGAGTGATTCTATTGAATAGTTTATTAACAAGAAGACAGTTGAATAAAGGGTTGGTAGAGTTGTTGTATTGTTGTTGATGCTTCTCACCATCTTCAGCCATTGCTTGTTGAGCCAGCTCTTTATCCCCGTAAATCAACAATGCATGATTATAACTCAATGGTTTTCTTCGAATAGAGGTGACTTCATGAGGCTGATGATCGTTTTGTGCTTCCACAAACAAGAGTATACGATGAACGAGTTCAGGAACATCAAATATGGAAACTTTAGTCTGCTTGTGTATTGTAGGTGATTGTGTCTGTGGTTGCTGTTGGATGGTGAAACCGTCATCAAAGAAGAGCTTCCCTCTGGGTGAAACAGTATCTAGGAATGTAAATTTATGAATTGGTTTCACTGGAGTTGTTTCTGGAGTATCAGCATCATCATCAGTTAAATCCGGTAAACTTTCCAAATCAGAAGATGATGGGGATGATGCAAAGGATGAATTACAAACATCCCCCACACTATGATTACTATCCACGTCATCTCCTTTCAACCATCGACTTGATCTTCTGCTTCTGTTTCCAATTCTTTCCCTTTTGGTTCTTTGTAGAAATGCCGATAAGGAATTTGACGATACAACTCTTCTAGCTTTCTTCAATGGTGAAGTTTCTCTGGCGCTCTCTTCTTCATCGTTGGCACTTGATGATGCAAAGGGATTATATATAGGACAATTATCGGATGAATCATAAGGTAATGGCTCAGTTGGGTTATAACTCATAATTCTTAAGATTATAAGACTTTGAAAATGCAAAAATAAGGTGGTGGATTAAATATAATTAAATGGGATTTCCTTAATGATTGACATTAAGATCAAGAAAAGTCCTTTGGATTAAAAACAGATGATCTAATGACAAAAGAATGCTAACTATGCAAAAAGCAGTGTAATTAAATGATAGACTAGGGTGAGTTAACAAGTGAAGGTTAAATCGTTTGTGTTCAAATAATGGTGGTGATGTTGGGTGGATGGGTTTGGGTGTTTTGTTGGTTAAAGGTATTATGTGCCTCCCCAAGGTTGGTTAAGCAAGAATGGCTTTGGTGATGATGTAACAACGAAAAGTGAAAGTATGTCTTTTCAAAGGATGAAGGGTATGTGTTGTATTTATAAATATGTGTGTTCACTACCCAGCACACTAATGTAAGTAATTTCCAAAAAGCACAAACAAGGTTGTGTATTTTAAGTAAACAATAAGACGCAAAATGTGCAATATGTTGAATGGTGAGAAACCCTTTTGACAAAAGTGTTAATGTTGGTGAGTCGATGCAGATTATTTGCAAGCCAGCTCTTGAAAAATGTATCCAAACGGTATGTGAGTGTATTTTTGAAATTGACAATCAAGAAAACAATGACAAAAAATAAATATAAAGCCAGAAGGCAGAATTTTGTTTGTGTTTCAGTGTTTACATTTCTAAAACCAGCTTCAAAAACAAGTTGGAGGTTATAATGCTTCATGATGAGTGGTTGTATTGTGTTGTGTTGTATTTTGAGAAGATGGCTGGTTTTAATATCTGAAAGAAGATCTCTGATTTTTTATGTTTGTGTAACTTTGTTCTAATTCCGCTCTACATACATACACTGCACACAAATTGCATCAAGTATGGTTCTGAAAATTGACCCCGATAAACGGACCGATACGTATACTATCCCTCAACAATACTATTGACAGGTGGATGAAAGTCATTGTTTATTGATCTCAATTTTCATAAATGTTCTAGAATTACTATGTGTTTTTCCGCTTGTTTTAAATTCCTCTATAGAGAAAGAAAGAACCAAACCATTTTCCTTATTCAACAGCACTCAACCGCACCCATTCCTTAATTTAATAAGATTCAAGAACAAGGTTTGCAGCGAGGGCCTCCTGAAGATTAATTTAGTCTTGTCTAGGTGTGTACCTTAAAAAAGAATGAATTCATACATTGTAGATGGGTTTTTTCAACCACAAAATCCAAATTGAGTAAAGCAAGGGCAAGGCTGGCTCTTGGCCCTATTTATTTTAGACTAATTTAAGCGATCAATACAACCAACTACATACTCTAGACGTAAAAAAGGTAATTGACGAAAACAAGCAAGGGGTACAATATTTCCTTCTCTTGTACTCCTTAACGGATTTTAGCAGGAATTAAGTAAAAAATGTCAACAAAAGGCTTGGTATATATTACCATTTGGGAAACTCACAGCTATGGGAAAGGGCCCTTGTTCGAGTTTCATGATATAATGAAAAGATCCTTAACTGGTATGTTTTTTCACCCATCCTACAATGTAATGAAATTTGGAAATATTCATTGTGAAATTTCACATACTCATTGTCGCGAAAATGACAAGCCACTTTTTACGATATCGTAGTAATACCCTGTCAATTTACTTTTACGGGATAAACAATGATGACTTTTAGATAAAGTTGGTGTCCATTGTTAAAGGTAGAGTCTTTTCTATTGTTTCCCCCTTTCTTCCATTAGTGAAAGCTTGTTTTTATAGCATGATAGCTTTAGTTGTTTCTCGTGAAGGTTTGAATTCTCGCTACGATAAGCGTGGTAAATTTTACACTATTGGATTGTCTTTAGTATTATATCCTCAGCAATCAGTTGCTCCATAAATGTCACTGAAGGTAGTTACAGTATACTCTTGTTCTTTTAAAGGCATTTTTTTCCAAAGGGCGTCACAGTTTCATCAATGGAAAGAGAGAGAAGGGCTTTTCCCTTGTGAATTAGTTGTTGTGAAACTGGTGTAGTTCACAAAGACTCTGACTTTGGATTTGCGAACTCATTACGTTGAAGCTGAAGGGGTAGGTTATCTATGTACGACAAGAAAGTCTCAAACGATCTCAACTCATGAATACTGTGCTATGATTCTGTCGGGTTCAGTCACTTTCGGTGATGTAAGTCCGAGTGATAAGAAAACAAGAAAGGCTTTTTGTGATTCACGATCCGGAAAAACTTTTTGACGAATGAAAGGACATTACATCATTGGAATGGAAGGGATAGCACACGTACCCATGGACTTTAATCGAAGGCAAAAATACAAACCATGAGTTTCGGAATGTATTGGGTGGTGTATTCATGTGTATATATACTGCACGATATTGATTCTTCTCTGTGGAATAGCTTTTAGGGAAAGGTGCGTCGGAGGTTTCTCTTGCAGCCTTACGAGAGAAAATATTCCGAACTAAAATTGGTCTTTCCATATCAAAAATAGCGATGTCTTTTATTCCTTCATTAGTAGCCAGTTCAGCATCATTCATGAATGATTTCTCCATATTGGAAACAGATCAAGCTTCAAAGTCTTCCAAACAATCTCGTTATAAAGCTAATATCTCCTAC
The DNA here is from genome assembly GCF_000315875.1 of Candida orthopsilosis Co 90-125. Lineage (NCBI taxonomy): Eukaryota > Fungi > Ascomycota > Pichiomycetes > Serinales > Debaryomycetaceae > Lodderomyces > Lodderomyces orthopsilosis. The sequence continues at coordinate 2,599,882 of NC_018292.1, forward strand.
TCAGTAATTCAATCTGATTAAAGAGTGAAGATTAATTTCTTTTTTTTTTCTTTCTTTGTTGATATCAGTTTTGTGATACTAAATAGCATTGATGAACTGCCGACTTCTTCTTCTAAGTGCAAAACAAAATTGTTTAGAACCCAATACACTACACTTCTTTCTTTAAACAAGTTTGAATTTACTTGGTATAATATTGTATTCAAATAACAACAAGACCTAACCAATAACTCAGTTGACCACGCAGAGAAACCGTGGCTTCAACAACATCAACAACAATCCTTGAAAACTACGAAATATTCAATCTTAAACAAAGCATCTTATCACACGACAACACTTCAATCACAATCACTAACCAAATCTCGTCACAATATGTTGAAGAAACAGTACAATACATCCAAGTCGACATCATTGTTCCAAATCAGATTGAAAAATCTAGAACATGACGTGCTTGTGTTGAAGGGAAGTCCACACGAAGCTGCATCAGCATTGTTATCAGGAAACATTGCATTATCAGTCAATGAACCAATCACGATAAAAAAAGTCACTCTTCGACTCTATGCAACTTTAAAGTTGCGCGCTGATTTAACATCTGCATCATCTGCCGCTGCTGGAACTAGTCGGAAATTGTTGAATTTCTCTAAAAAGGTTTATGAATATGACTGGGACTCGAATGAATTCAATCAGTACTTTGATCATATGTATGAGAATAATTCAAGCTCGACCCCACAATTGTCCAAAAATAACTCCTCCACATCACTCAAAAACTTGAGGTCGAGAAGTGGATTGAATTTGGCACAATTATCACAATCAAGTCACAGTTTATTGTCGAGTCAAAGCAATAGTTCAACCAACGTATCAAGAACTGCTGTTTCTGGTGGCACTACTAATCACGTATTGGTGCAAGGCAACTATGAAATACCATTTAGTGCCATTTTACCAGGAGATATGCCGGAATCAATTGAAGGATTACCAGGTTGTTCATCTGTTTATAAACTCGAAGCAACTATCGACCGAGGCAAGTTCCATAGTACATTGGTGACAAAGAAACATCTTCGTGTGGTAAGAACATTAACTACCGATGCAGTTGAATTATCAGAAACCATTGCTGTTGATAATACCTGGCCGAAGAAGGTCGAATATTCACTCAGTTGTCCTACACGTGCCTTGGCTATTGGAAGTGGAACTCCGATTAGCATGATGCTTGTTCCATTACTAAAAGGGTTGACTTTGGGAGATATAAAAATCCAATTGGTTGAGTTTTATTCCTATGTGGGAAATGTACCGCCAATGCATCAAGCTGAAAGAGTCATTGCCTCCAAGAAGATTCCAAAACCAGACCCAGATGCATTCAATATGGATAAATGGGAAATTGAAACATTTTTACGAATCCCAGCAAGTTTATCCAAATGTTGTCAAGATGTTGATTTACAACTGCACGTAAAAGTAAGGCACAAATTGAAATTTGGTATTGGGTTAGTGAATCCTGACAATCATGTTTCCGAATTGAGGGCATCATTACCGGTGCAATTGTTTATTTCCCCGTTTGTTACTGTTAGTTCTAAACATGATGTTGACTCTGCTATTCCAAATGAAAACAATGAGGAGGATATTTTGTTCACTAGCGATTCGTATGATCAATTAAGTGGACTTGATAGTAGAGCCAATAACAGTGCTGCAAATTCTGCTAGCAATTCTCATACATCACTTACTGGATTGGTGGCACCACCGGTGTACGATCAACACATTTATGATCGATTGTGGTCAGATGTGTCTCCAATTGAAACTCCATTGACATCGGGAGCCTCAACTCCAAGAAGCAGAGGCGGTGGCTACTACGGTGGAGATGTTGGTCAGTTTGCAATGTCGCCCTTGGATTCGAATGCATTGAGTGAGAACTTGAGACAATTGAGTCTACAAAGGCAAGCTCAAGAAGCTGAGTCACATTCACAAAGTTCCAGAAATGGTAGAGCCACTTTTAATTTAGATGACGAAGAATCACAACAGTATTCAACTCCTCATTCATTATCAGGTAATGATTATTTCAGTCGTGGACCTGGTCTGGTCCCAAGAAACCGCAGTTTCTTACAAGACCATATAATGACACCTCCTGTACATCTATCAAGGGTCAACTCAGATGCGAATGTGCTCAGCAGTAGTGACTTATCGCGAGTACCTTCCTATAGTCAAGCTATGAAGAGTGCTGCTTCGGGCGATGATGACGTATCTCCTGCATATGCACCACCATCTCCAGATTCCCACATCAATTTACAAGAAGTGAATAGAAATTTGTTGCAGAATAATCAATCATCATTACTTCGTCCAAATTTACCACAAAGAGGCCCTAGCGCACGCAAGTCGGGTTCTCGTTCATCTTCAAACAATACATCTCCATCAGTTTCACGAAATGTGTCATCAACCAGTTTATCAAATTTGATCCCATCGCGTAAGTCATCGAACAATTTAGCTGCCTCAGCAGGAGGTAATGGATCACATTTGACTCCATTGCGAGCAGCAGGAGGAACCAATGGTGTTGGATCATCGAGTAACTCCCCATCAACGAGCCCCGTGAATGTACGAGGACCGAGCCCTAATCTTGCTAGTGAAGCATCGAGTGTTAGTAATTTATCACGTAGCGCTTCCGATAGGCGTTCTGGTGTTCCAATGAGAACTTCATCAAGTTTGAGTTTACATAATTTGCATTTCTTGTCGAAAAAGAAGGACAAGAAATGAGCAGTTAGATTGTGTTTCATAGAGTAGACAATACAATAAAAAGTAATGTATTTTAGTTGAATTGCTCTACAAAGTAAACTTTCGCAGTCCAATGTCAAGTTGCAGCCGCCAAATCGCCTCACTAAAAAAAAATGGTTTGGCGTGGTCCAAACACCAACAATATTTCACTGTACCACCACAATCGTCGATCACATATACACAGCCACATATGATCAAAACTAACACAAGACTAGGTCTATCTAGGCTTCTAAGTTCAGGAAACAGACCACCATCACATTTCAACTCAGGTGATATCCCACAGACTTATAATTACAACGGCACCACACACGGGCATTCTTCACCAACACCAACACCAACAAATACTTCGCCTACGCAACAACCTTCCTCCTCCAACAAACATGAAGGATCAATACGGGAAATCACGGGTTTACTAGCCATGTTCGCTCTCGCATACCTCGCCATTGACAATTACACAGAACGAGTCAAGATTGAAAAACTTCATCATGACACAACAGCAATAAATTTGAAAGCTCTTCAAGTACAGCAATTAAACTATGCTCAAGAAAGAAAGAAACGCGATTTGGTCATGTTAAAAGAACGTAGAGAAGTAGCTAAACGAGATTTCAAAATGGGGTTACATATTGCCATGTTGAGAAAACAACTCATTGATGCGGGAATGAAACCGGTGGACTTGGATGATGCAGTTAAAGAATTTGAAAATAGTGTCAAAGCTGATAATTCAATCAAGAATGTTAGTGGTCAGTATTTATGGCTCGACGACAAGTCAGGTATGTTATATCCAACAAACGTCTTTTTGAAGCATTTTTACTAACAGTAATATATCTAGAGTTTAAACCGTATTTACCTGATACAATGGAATACGACAAGAACCGCCAAAGTAAATAGATAATAAACAATCAAAAGTGACAATAGCTATGCTGTTTGCTGCGAAAGTTTGGTGTCATCTTGGTCGTGTGCGGACGGCAAACTACATTTCTCTTCTCATCACCAAACTCTCTCACTGAAAGGAAAAAAATTTCCAACTTTTCATACCATTTCCTCTTTTTCCTTCCTTCATCAATGTCTTTAATTATTGGCGCCCATTAGAGTCACGGTTTATATGGTATTTTCTTCTACATATTAACTACAATCACATTGTGATTATTTTCGTGCTCGGGTAAGCCATAAATCGAATTCCAATGTTTTTACCAGCCTTGTTTTGTTCGTGTCTATTTGTTTAGATAAATTGACTACGCGGTTCTAAACATACATTTCGTGGGAAGAAAGTACTTTTATTCGTATTGAGGGTATCTATATATGCAGCTTTAATTCGTAGACTATGCTCTTCCCTGTTTGATCATATCGGCATCGATTTTGCCCAATGACCGTTGTTCCAATTTCAATTGTAATAAGTTGAATTTCGGACAGCAAACGCTCTTGGCGTCACGACCATGTTCTTCGTAGAATTCCTTGCAACATTTATATAGATCGTCGATGTACTTTGTGCATTTAGATTCGTTGTAGCCATTAGCTAGAAGGCAATCTTGAATTGCGCAAGCTTTTGCTTTGCACGTTTGTGACAAGTCTGTTTCACAGCTTTCGGACATGTTTGGTGAGTGATTACACAGTAGTTGTAGCTCTAGAGTGATGTAATGAGCTCACTTGTATGTTGATCCAAGAAGAATAAGTGATCCATAGCTGTGTCATTTCTCGGTTAAAGCAATTATTCAAATCGGCTCCAATTTTTCTGCTCATTCACTCATACATTAATTATAAATAGTGTTACTCTACGCTAGATCTATCCAAATCTGTATGATAATCATCTTCATCATACTCACTAGGTTCACGAATAACCAATGGGACAAACTCCTTCTTTGCTTCATTCTTTTCATTCTTGAACTTGTTGCTAAAGAATATCAAACTGGCAAGAAACAATGATACCATTAATGTAATTAGCCCCCAACGAGATAGGTACCATCGCAAACTTTCAATTTCTGATCTAATTGCAGAATCTAGCTCAGTAGTGATCTTGTGGTTTGTTTCTTGAATACGTAAAAACAATTTCTTCACATTTAATGTATTTTCTGATTTCTGTTCATGAATAGCCACTTGAGAATCATTACGAAGTTTCAAATTGTCGTTATTTAGTTCGTCAGATATAATGTTGAAATCACGTTCTAAAATATTGACCAATGTGATCAATTCATTAATATGTTGCTCTCTACTTCGAGTTATATCAACCAAAATTTCTTGTTGAGCACTTTCAAACAAATATTGTTCACTTTCCATTTCATGTTTTTGGGCATATATGGTGGATAATTTAGATAACTTTGAGTTCAATTGGTATATTAGTAATTTGATAATCAGATCAGCCTGTGCTTCTGTAAACCCAGCTTCTGTGAGTCGTTTGAACACCTCGTATGTATCGATATATGGTTCTAAATTATCAAATATTTCTGTTAGAAAGTCATCTTTACTTGAACCTTCTGGTATCACTTTAGCTTCACCTGGGATAATTGTACTACTCAACTCATTATTGAGTACATTGAGACTTGGTCGACTGGTGGAGGTTGTGTCGTGGCCACTTGTTGCTTTTGATTGCTCACTTTGTTTCTTGGAGTCGCTTTTGTTGATGGAACTTTTCTGCGTCGATGAAGTCTTTCCGTTTATCTCTTTATTTAATCTATGAAATGTGGAAAAACGCCGTATAGACGTGTTGTAGCCATGAAGCTGAAGGTACTTGTTGATAAGTTGCTTATTGGTGTAACATTGATACAACTTTGGTGTGGCTAAGTATATATTATATAACCTTCCGAGACATTGTTTCATATTTAACACGTAGTGTCAGGTCTCTCGTTGTTTAGTGATTGGGTGGTGCGTTTATCGATGTACTGGAAACTCTTTCCCGTTATATTGAAAGCCTTGTATAGTCAAACAAAACAAAGGGAATGGAATTTTTAGTGTGTGAGAGAAGTTGTTCGAATTTTTGGGCGCGCACTAAGATCCTTCTCTTTAATCACAAGCACAAGACAACAACTATAAACTATGACAAGAATGGTAAAACTTAGCGAGATGAAATCACAAATAGAACACACCAACTCTCTTTTTCCTTCTTTTGCAACACGTTTGATAATATATCACTATCCAGCAGCCTCATTCATGAAGGTACTGTTAGCTTGGGGTTTATCCTTGGATGGCGGTGCATAAGGTTTCTCCAAAACATAATGATAAAGCGATCTCGAGAAGAATGGGAAACCAAATTTGAGGTGCAAAAAGGAAACCACCACCATATTCAGTACGTTTGGGTCTACATCGACACAGGCAAAACCCTCAAGCAGATGGTAAACTCCACGAGTGGTTCTTGGTGTAATGATGTACTCAGGTGTAAGTGGAAACTGGTTGTTGAACTCTGGATCATCCGTTTTCAAATCCTCCGCTTTTGATGTCACGACTTTGTAATTGGTGGTTCGAACACGGGAATCGCAAAGATTAACAGTAAGTGTTCTCTGCTCCTGGTAAGACGTGATTATATCTTCCAAAGTAACTTCATGTTGTGTCGTTTCGAGTGATTCAATCTCGCTCTCATTTATCATATAGGTTCCCTTTGAGAACTTGTTCACAACCACAATTTGCGGTAATAACCTCTTGAGTTTTCTTAGTTCCTCTGGTTCACAAGTATTACTCAAAGCGACCAATTCTACCAAAATTGCATTCTTTACGGAATCAATGAAATCTGCTTCTTCCTCCCAACAAATTGCTTTCTTCTCCATAATGGTTAAAGTCTCAATAGAAGGAACCAAGCAACACCAGGTGATAAACCGACCAATTTCTCTTAATACCCTTACTCTTTCAGATGCGACGTGAGCTTGGTACTGGGCAAAATACTCGCTTCTAATTGCAATTGCGTATTGAACATCCTTTTTCTGTGGAACTTGGATCTTCCTATCAGAATCCAAGTATGGTTGAGGAATCTCTGGTGGGGGCTTCAACAATGGTGGATGGTAGTGCAAGACTAAGCCTATGGAAGATGGTGTATTGGTCTTAGGAATATGTTGCAAAAATTTGTCAAGTCCAATAGGGGTACCAGACCATGGGTTAAACACTCTCCAGAATAGCCCTGGTATTGAGGTTGCAACATGCCAATAGAACAGAACCTCAACCAACATGTTTTGGAAGTACAGCAGTGATTTAACCCTAACATAGTCGTGAATCAAGTATCTAATATCCAAACGTAAAATACGGAGCAATTCAACCGAATGCAAGATCAACTCATGTATGTCAAACAACCTCATATAAATAAAAATGATGTAGGTTAGCAAAATCTTGAATACATGAGCAACAAAGATGTCATAAGTTGTGTAGTTTTCTTTTCCTGAATCTAGGCCGTGATTGTAACTTGAATATATGTTCAAACTAGTTGCAGGTAGTGTACTGATATCTTGGACTCCTGCTATGGTCTCATATAAAGCATGTTTCTCTTTCCGATTCTTAAACATGGTTGTTGGAAATGTTCGTGGAATCGAAGATGGTAAAACCTGTTGCAAAAAAATATAAAGTATCTACAATTGGTACTTACGAACAAAGATTAAAATATTAATTCTAAATGTATATATAAACTGGAATCCACACTGAAATGAAAATTAAATCTTAAATCCCCACTAAGCTGCTTCAACTGCTTCCAAAAGCTCATCCAAATCGCGCAAGACCGGAACGTTTCCATCTATTTCTTCAGTAGTACTACTTTCGTCCTCATCATCAGATGAATCAACAGTAATTGCAAAAGAGTTGTCTTGCTCAACTGTGGTACCCTTGCTTGGTATTATCAATTCCAACTCGTCATCACCAACGAATTTAGCCTTTATTTTGTTGAATTTGATGACTTTGTCAAATTGAAAGTGTTTCTCGAAAAATACTTCTTGATTCTTGAATTCATTGATGAGATCTTCTGCATCTTCTTGTAATTCCTCATCTTCTGATGATTCTGATTCTTCTTTTGAAGACTCTGATTCATCTTCAAAATCTTCTTCTGAGTTCTCGTAAAATCCTTCAAAATCAGCAGTTTCTTCGTCTTCGCTGTCAATTTCATAATCATCATCAGATTCTTCATTATAGCCATCCCTCCTTTCCGATTCTTCAATTTGTGACAATATGAAATCTCTCTTGGTACTTTCAGCTCTGGCTTTAACCCTAGCACTAGCAACCAACGAATCTTCGTCTCCTGAATATTCTTCTTCTGAAACTTCTTCTGGATCAGCATAGTCATATTCATTATCATCTTCATCTTCATCGTCCTCTAAAGCGTAACTAATGAATTCGGCTGGTGTCAATTGAGTAACATCAACTTCTTCTTCTTCTTCCTCATCTTCTTCCTCAGCACCATTGAGGTTCAATTTTCCCTTGATAACCAATTCATTTTCATTTTTGAGAAATTCAATTTTTAATTCATCTCTAACCAATGATGGGAACCTAACGTTTAATTTGTATGAACCGTCATCCAATTCTTCCAACTGGTAATCTTGGCTATTGGCCACATCATCAGATAAATCCACAACCGAAAACTCTTCATCATCATCTTTGATTACTTGCAAGTCGTCATCTTCATCCTCCTCTTCCTCTTCATCCTCACAGTCACACTCGGTGCATGGCAAGCTCTTGTAAATGGTTACACCCTCTTCATCCGAGGTTTCTTCATCCGAAGATTCTTCATTGTCGTCTTCTTCTTCACTTTCAACTTCAATGTATTCAGGCTCTGAACCCAAGTCTGAGTCTTCATCTCTTGATTCGTACTCATCGGGACTAACCAACTCCTCTTCAAATTCTTGTCTGATACTTTCAAGAAGCAATTTTTCATTCAACTTATCGGTGTCAACAATGTAGCCGACGACTTCATCTTCAGAATCTTCTTCATCAGAACTGTTAGCTTCTTCAGTAAGGTGAACTATAGCTTCGACTTCCTCGTCAGAATCACTAATTTCATTTGAGTCTAAGTCTGAATCTGAATCTGAATCTGAATCTGAATCTGAATCTGAATCTGAATCTGAATCTGAAGTTGATTCTGAATCTGAGCTTGAGTCTGAACTACTTGAGTTTGACTCCTCGTCGTCATAATAAGCCACAATCTCATCGTTCAAGTCATGAATTTGAGGCACTCCAACATCTTCAGCAGATACCAACCTATCATCTAAACCGACATAATATTCATTTTCGTCTGACTCTAATTCAACATCACTAGCATCAATGAACTTAGTATCAATGTCAGAACTATCCTCTTCAGCAATGTCTTGAGGTCTAAGCTCAAACTCGTAAATCTCTTCCTCTTCTTCTGAGGAAGAGTCGGAGTTGGAGTCAAAGTCTTCTTCTGAGTCCTCTTCACTTGAAACAAGGTCACCATCGACCTCATCTTCTTCTATGACGACATCTTCACTTTCATCTCCTTCGCTGTCTGGTTCTTCAACATATACAAAACGTTTTGATGGTTGTTCATGATAATACTTTCTATATTGTTGCTTTTGAGGCTTTGAAGCTTTAGCACCTCTCTTGGGGGTAGCATAATGAACACTTTTCTTATTGTATTTGCTCTTATTTTGTCTGTTGTACGCCATTGTAGTTTAGTATATTATGCTGTATAAGTTGTAAGCCGACTGCAAATTTAGCGAAAGTTCTATCCCCTTAAATACTCACGTCAAGTTGAAAAATTTAAAATAATTTGTAATGAGATGCTGCGGCGCAATTTCCTAATTAGTGCTTTGCCACCAGTATAGAACACTGAAGAAAATGACACAAACGTGGTACAGAGAAAAAATTTTGCAACATCTCAGCTTTCATAGTGGCAAAAGTGGAAGTGCCCACCACAATCAACATTCAGATATATGCTCACATTTGCCTTGAATGGGCAATTTGTAAACAAGCAGTTTGGCCACTTGACCATACGGCACCATGTTTGTGTTTGGGTTCAGTCCAGAAAAGGTAGGTACATATCCCTCGAGAAAAGACAATGATGAGAGTCTTTGTTCAGGATGGGTTTTTGTATGGACAGGTTTTGTTCTTGATATTCAGACAGTCTTTTGATTTGGACCGTCAGACAGTCTTTTAAAGAAGAGAATCTGACAGTCATTTTAAATAATACAATTACGCTTATTGTTTTCAATCGGATTAGTCTTGCTTTAGCACGAACATCCAAGGCAAGGTGGTGGATACATGCATTCATCATAAACGTCTGAGCTTCATGAGTGGGACTGATTTAGTATTTGGTAGATTCTTCTAATAAGCAGATTTTGTCATTAGAAACTATTCCATTATATGAACGCACTTATCAACAAGCTGATGAACAAGGAGAATGCTTCCACCGTCATTCAAATTCATGATGACCTTTATGTGAATTACTCCAATAGGTCAAAATCAAAATACATTTCAAACAGAATTACAATTTCAATGTCAATTAGCCTACCATTTTGATGTCGGAGAATGTGTCTGAAGAAATGTCGGAAAATGTGTCAGATGCGCAATTTGTTTATCACCATCAAATTGTGGACCTGAACCCACACAACGAAGTGTTATCATAACCCACAGTTATTATCTCGCATTAAATTAGCGTTGCTCATTAAAGAAATTGATGTTTGATTTGTTTTGGTTTCGCGAATTACGCGACAAAGTGACTAAAATCAGACAGACAATAAATTTAGATTCAGACAGACAGACATTTTTGTAGATTCATGAACCCCAGAGCAGGAATTCTGAATCAATGAGTAGATAGAAATCAACTTCCGTGGCTGTGTTTGTACTGCCTCGTTAGATGGGGTGATTGGGACTTTCCTACTTTCAAGTATTTCATGGATTTTTCGAGGATTTGATAATGGTACTAATTTCTGGGGAAAAGTCAACCAAAATGATTAACTTGGACACCAGTGCTATGACTTTTACTTCCTAAATTATGCAAGATATTCGTGCTTTGCTCAATTTAATTTGGGTATAAATTTATATCACGATTTTTGAGTGGTTCTCTATTAAACAAAAACTTCATTTATTTACTCCAAATTGTTGCGAAATCTTCAAAAGTAAGTGAAAAGAAATCAGCACAATAACGAAACATCTTGTATACTAAAGAACCATCCTCTGGTTGCTTTATACTCGATTGGTATACATTCGGTCTATCCGTTTCGATTCAAGACGTTTGTCATGTTGTATTAAAGGATCTCATTTGTTTCAAGTTGCTACTTTCTCTCTCTCAATTTCACATGTTAAATTTAAAGTAATTGTGCCTCGCAATTATTATTTTTTTCCTTCTCTTTCAACATTTACCCCAAGCTTAAAAATCACTCGAGGACAATTTCCACCTTCAAATCATTCGACCACATAATTACCATATAAGCCATCACTACAATGCCTGAGTTTTCTCACCACATAAGAGCTTCATTTGAACCTAGTGAAACCAAATTATTGACGTCGACACCCACAAACAAACTATTAACGGACTCCCCGGTTTTAGCAACTGCATTATCTCAGATATTTCCTTACATTCTTTTAGTTGACGGTGTACTAGAAACAGTAACATGGACAAATGAAGATCACTATCGTAACTTTTTGATATTGACAGTGTACTCATGTGTTGTGATGTATTGGAATATGGTGAGCCATTTTGTGCTTCCCTTGATTTTGGCATTGACATTTGCTAGTATAGTTTGGCTGATTAGCTCCATTGTCTATGATTCCAAATATGACGAAAAGCCTACAATAGAGGAGGTCTTGTATACATTACACAATATCACAATACGATCTGAAATGATCTTTAGGCCGATCAAGAAGTTTCCATTCACAATTACAAATTATACAAGATTATTTGTCGTTTCAGTATTATTATCACCAGTATATTGGCTTTTAGTGAAAACGATTATACCACCCCAAAAGTTTCTATGGTATTCGGGGTTATTTGCGTTAACATTCCATAGCCCCCACGCATATGCAATTAGACAGTTGCTCTGGCGATCAATATATCTCAGACTTGTTGTTGTTTACATTACTGGATTAGATGTGAAGGTAACCAAGAAGTACGATCCAAGTGAATACCAAGAAGTGTCGAGGGTACAAACACCAGCAACAAGTGATACCGAAAGCAAGGGTATTGCAATTCCCACATTGTCTAATTTCAGAATCTTGAGAAAGAAAATGGTTTCCCCAACACAATTGAAACAAACGATTGTTTTTGAAATATTGGAAAATGAGAGACGATGGCTTGGACTTGGATGGTCGTCTTTGCTATATCCAAGTGAAAGGTCCAACTTTTGTTATGAAAATACACTTCAACCAGCCCCTCCTATAACTATCCATAAAGAAAACTTCCCTTTTCCCATCTTTGAAAATGATATATACTCATATCAATGGGAATGGATTGAAGATGATTGGAAGTTAGACACCGAGTTTAACAAATCCAAATCTGAAGATGGTTGGGTTTACTATGACTCCAAGTGGGAACATCCTCGATACAGGGACGGATTCAGCAAGTTTACGAGGGCGAGAAAATGGACCAGAGCTGCAATCTTGATGATAGATAAGCAAGGTACTGTCTATGATGAGTGATTTATTGTTGACTCTCCTGAATATACGTTTTGGCAGTAAGTGTCTCAAAAAAGTAAATCATGACACACCAGTGTCGCATTCTTTAGTACAAAAGACCATAAAAAAAATTAATTCAATGTCATCTCTCCTCTTACTCCATCTCGTGATAAGCATGAGTTCAACTTCAAATCTAGAATATGAAAAGATACCGAAGAGGTATATTGATCCTCTTGCACCAAAGGATAAAAGTGAGGGATCAAGAGTTAATGGAAAAGATTGGAAGATAAAGAAGGATGCATTCAGGGTGAAAACATTGGGAGTTTCTAAACCAAATTCATTCAAGGAAAGGGAGTTAAAGAAGCTACAAGAGCAACAATACAAAGAGAGATTGAAGGAGTTAAAGGAGGAGAAAGAGTCACTTAAGAAACAAAAGATTGATGATTTAAAGAGAAGACGCGAAATAAAGGCCGAGAAAGAGAGACATGAGAAGTTGGCAGCCAAGATGCACCAGAAGAAAGTGGAAAGGTTGAAGAAGCGTGAAAAGAGAAACAAGCTTCTTAAAGAGCGTTAATCAAATAACATAATAAATTTAATCACTGATTGAAGAGAAGAATCGAATGAGAAAAAATGACGTTTCCAAAACTGAAGCAGAGATGCAGCTCAATTTGTACACTTCAGGAACAAATCCAACGTCACACCACAAATGGTTGGCGCACTTCCCTTTCCTTCACATATCTATACAACACTAAATACCATATGGCAATTCCCGTCGTTCATTGCTTTTATATTTTATTTCATATAAACCTTCTTTTTATTTTTTCCTTTTTTTGCCCCTAAAAAATAGTAATTTATTTCCATACATCAAGGTGTTGCTCATCAGTTAACCCGGCTAATTTCTAAAAGTTTAAATAGGAGCGAAATTTTCCCACAAAATTTTTATTTTTCCATTTGCAAAAAATTTCTCTTGTTCCTGCATATAACTTTTGACCTTATCAACTCACAAAACCAAAGCATCTCCATTATTAATTTATTTGGGGAATACTTTTTAACATATATACTACATATATTTTTATCAATCCTCATAATTTTCCAATCAAACACTACTTGCATTTGATTCAGCTTTCATTACGGAACGAAAAAGGGAGCAACATTAAACACAAGATAGTTGAACCGGAATATTAAGGAGAGAAATATTTTAAGCTGCTGATCTTTTTTTAAGCACTACTGTTATTATTGTACGGATTTGTTTTGCATTACAATTCCCATCCTTTTGTATTATATTAAGTTCATTTCCATTTTCTGCTCATCCATTTATTAAAACGCGTTTGGGATACATTCACTTGTTCATCTCAAATATCAGATATTATTAACTTTTGCATACACATATTAACACACACGGTATTCTGCTGATTTCATACCTTATTCTTGCATACAACTACAACACACACACACACACAGGATAACATTTTATAGTCATGGATTCATTAAAGTTGCCACAAACTGCTGCTCAAGCTAAAGTGTTTACAGCACCAAATTCAATTTTATTTCCTAAAGGTCTAGACGGTGAAGCGGGTCTTGAAGAAAATGACAACAAGGACTTTGTTGCCAATGGAATCAACGCCACGGTCAAGAAGGAAAAAAGTGCCGATGTCATTGAATCAAAACAACAAGAGGATGATGGTGCCACGTCAGGAATTGTCCCTACTTTACAGAATATAGTTGCCACTGTGAATCTAGATTGCCGGTTGGATTTAAAGACCATTGCGTTGCATGCACGAAATGCCGAATATAACCCAAAGCGTTTTGCCGCTGTTATTATGAGAATCAGAGACCCTAAAACAACAGCATTGATTTTTGCCAGTGGTAAAATGGTTGTTACTGGTGCTAAATCAGAAGACGATTCCAAGTTAGCATCAAGGAAATACGCCAGAATTATTCAAAAATTAGGATTCAATGCTAAATTTACTGATTTCAAAATTCAAAATATTGTTGGTTCATGTGATGTTAAATTCCCTATTAGATTGGAAGGATTGGCTTTTTCACATGGTACTTTCTCTTCATATGAACCTGAATTGTTTCCTGGTTTAATTTATAGAATGGTGAAGCCAAAAATTGTGCTTTTGATTTTCGTCTCGGGAAAAATTGTGTTGACGGGTGCTAAACAAAGAGAGGAGATTTATGCTGCTTTCGAGGCTATTTATCCTGTGTTGAGTGAATTTAGGAAATCTTAGTTTACCGGTTATTTTTTATAGATGCTTTTTTTTCAACAAAGCCATGAATTTTGGAAGAAGAAAGATGTGTAACTAAGTAAAGTAATCGTTTATTGCTCTTGGTTTGGTGTCTTTTTTGACTATTTTTCTACTTGTGTATATCAACTTTGGCTTTTTTGCCGTTGCAGGTGATGGATCGATATTAGACTGTGATTCTGGAGTTTTCAGCGTATTCAGTGACGTTGGCTCAACACTGGATGAGGTCCCTATATCTGACTGAATAGATCTTTTTTTCCCACCGCCAAACAATGTAGATATGTCTCGCGTCTTGTTCAATTTGAAATGAATTTTGGCTTCAAATAAGAGCTTGGATCTTTCAATTGAGTTTGTGCTGGTAGTGGTTGTATACCTCTCTTTCCAAGGATCAAAATCTGTGAAAACAGGACAATGATCACTACCTAGAATGAAGGGCCAAATATCTGCATTTGACACACACTTGAGCATATCCTGCGAACTACACAATATTAAATCTATTCTTGAACCATAATTAACTTGTCTTGAACTTGTCAATGTGTTCCACACAGTATACATTTTCTTCCTTCGTCCTTGAATATACCTTGTTGTATCGTAAAGGAATTGGTCTCCTGATGTAGCGTCTATTCGTTCTTGTACCATTGAACGTATAACATAAGCATTCATTAATTCACGGGCACGTCTTGATTGCTTAAATTTGCAACATTCATTGTAGTTAGCTAGCTCAAATGAACATCCATCAGATATATCAGTGATTTGTTTCGCTACTAGTCTATCATTTATACCCTCGGCACTATCAATCAAATCAAGACATACATTTATATCACCCATGATAATAACATCTTTACCTTGCTTGAACTTCAAATTGTGACATCGTTTCAACAACTGTTGTAAGAACCGTAGCCTAAACTCTTCTCCTTCATCTGTACCCAGTGAATTTGCTGGACAATATAATGCGAAAACGACGCAGTTGTTTACCAACTCGACAACAACGCATCGTCCTTCACTATCTATTTGTAAACCCTGCTTTTCATCAATGTCGGTATACCCACCAATATTGTCATTTTGTAGTCTATACAGTTTCCCACTTTTATCAGCCAACCAACCAGTCAAACCTTCTTCCGCCTTGACAACAGTTAGATATTTTTGTTGTAATGGTGTTTTAGGAATCCGCACAAAGAGACCAACTCCACTATAACCCTTCTTTTTTGTCGGTAGACTTATAAAAGATTTATAATCTTTCAAATGACCAATGTTTTTTAATGTACTCAAAGACTGTTCAGTAAGCTTCAATTCTTGTAACGTAATCACGTCTGCTTGTAGTAAATCAAACATGGTATTGAAATCATTATCGATTTTGTTCCAAGGGTGATAATTAAATACTGTCTTGACACCATTTACATTAAACGTAACAAACCTGATGGATTTTTCATTTTTGGGGACAATTTTGGTGAATGGTTGTTGTGATGGTAAATCTGCCATCTGATAAATAAAAGTTTCATGGGCGTCTGGATGTTGTTGTTGTTCTGGAACCAATTTTTCTCTTTGTTTGTAAGATGGTAGCACCACCCATTATTGTTCTCTCCACATAGTACATAAGATTTACGATGGTCAGGAATCTATGTTTATTGACCACAGTTTCGAAATTTGAGGCGTAGCTGTTTTGTGAAATAGCAACTGCAAAGCATCTTTATAGTAAAGATGCCACCCCGAAGAGTACATTTCAGGTTTTAGATAATGCATGATCACTCCCATCCCGATCTTTTGGGCGGTGTCCTGAATCCAAAAAGAGTTCTAGATTCGTATAGAGAAAACTTAATGATGATTCTGTTTTAATTTTGTTCGTTGAATACACAATTAGGAAAGACTTACGCGTAAAGACATTTAGATCTCAAGAGAAGCTTTTCTATTTTATTGTTGCTGCTTGTAAGAAGAGTAAACATTAGAAGGGTGTATAATCGTGTTATATTGTTCTGTTGTATTGTATTGTATTGTACTTTTGTTGTTTACACAAACGCGTCTGAATAAAAACATATAATTGAACAAAAGTACACGACCAAGATTTGATTGGAATGAAATTTTTAATTTAATTTTTGTTTTTATTTCTTTCAGTCATTAAGTTTCAAGTCTTGAGATTATTTAAGCTTTGAATCTTTTAAGCTCGAAAAGGGATTGATCTATTGAAATCATTTTCACTCTTTACAGACACATAGTTGTACCTATCCACTCACACCCACACAGCAAGGGTTACAAGTGTATTCAAATCCGTCGAATATCTCATGCATAAGTAAAAATATTCCATAATTCAACAACCATAATGATAGATACTCAAGTGTTTAACCACGAATCGCCTTTCAAACAAACACACAACGACTCAGCTAATAGCTACAACCTCACAAATACCACTCCGGATTTAGTCAAATTTCAATTGCAGGAGCAATACAGATCTTCTTTAAATGTTGCAACAGAAGCCAACGCTCATGATCTTCCATCTTCGTCCCAAAATGCATATCCATTTCAAGACCCTTTCAATCATCATCTACAGGCTAGTTCTGTTCTATACCCTTCTTTAATTAATATCCCCAGCTTGTCATCTACACCAACATCTACTGACGATGACGAGGCTGATAATATTAGTATCGACGCCTTTTTACAATCAAGCAAGCCTAATTATATGAATTTAAAAGTGTTGATAGAAAACGCCGCATTCGATTCAACTCAGCTTGCTAAGGAATCTATACTACCTTTAAACGAAGTACAGAAACTAAAGCATATAGTTGAAGAAAAGGTAGAACTACAACAATATTTGCTTTCAAAGATTGCCTTATCACAGCAATTTATCAACGAAGTCGTGTACAAAGAGGATGTGGAGTCGGAAACTTTACTACGGGTCATTAAAACTGTTTCTTCTTTGCAATCTCAATTGATATCGAATAATAAAGAGTTGGATGACGCGAGACAAAAAGTCAACAATCACAACTTGTCGTGTATGCTTTTAGGCTATATTGAGGATGTGAAGCGTAGCCGCTTTGAAGATGAGGGGCCAAATACCCAAAGCTATTCAGAAGACCAGGCAGGGAAGCCATCGTCTTCAGTCACCTCATCTCCAGCAAAACAACACCGCACATCACCAAAACTTTATGAATCACTTTCTGCATACATTGCTAATATTGCCGCTCAACGAAATGTTACACTTGCTCCACCTCCAACTGATGATGTTGTTGAAATCAAAATAAATTGGTTACAGGAATGCATTGACGCCATACTCTTGAAACCTGTAGCTTCGCAATCAACAGATGACACTTCATTAATCGGTAACAACTCAATGTTGGAAAAACTGTTCACAACATTGTCCTCCTCAGATGTAAACAAGACCCTTTCTGAGTACAAGACAGCCTTGACAGATTTGAAATTCTCCTATCAATACTTGGCCAAGGAATATGAGCTTTCAAGAATTAGCTCGTCAAAACTTATTCAAGATTATAGAAAAAAAATTGACAAATTGGAAAAGGACAGGGGTATTGCCGACTCAGAGTCTTGTCGAAGCTCAATGTCAGGGTCAATGTCACCATCTTACTCAACTTCCATTGATAACAAGAACAAAGAAATCACAAAGCTTCGCAAAGAACTCAACTTGCTTAAAGTTGACAATATTGGAGTATCTAAGCGTTCATCAGCTGCAACATCATTAAAGTACAACAGTGGCGACTTTTCGTCCACTACAACCGGTAAAAACTCAGGAACTAGTGATGAAGATGATGTAACTAGTCAAATCCTGTCCATAGCGTCAAGGGGGGGTACAACGTCTGCAAGTGGAGTTAGCAATAGCATATTAAGAAGTGAGTTCAAGAAAATTGTGAGTGAGATGCAAGATTTCTATGAACAGGAATTAGCAGAGGAACGCATGTTGCGAAAGAGATTAGAGGATAACTTTGATCGATTTAAAAATGAACACGCGAGAGGTTAGAGTATCACGTTGTTAGTATTCTTTCATTCTATATGTATATGTATTTTATTTCCATTTTGTAATATATATTCGATAGACTACTACTGTTGTACATATCTTCTATACCTCTTGCAGCATGGGGATAAAAAGGTGGTTGTAAAAAAAAAACACGCAACATAGTAACAAAGACAGAATGCAACACATAGGACAGACAACACCAAAAGACATATTCACCACTACACGTGTGGCAACATGGGACGCAAGAAAAAGGCATATGCAGCCAAGTCTCCTCCACGAAAAGATTCTCTAGCGAGTGCAATTGGCGACACCTACTCTCTAGTACTGGGTGATATGAATGAATCAGGACCGCAATCAGTGAGTAATTCAACTTTAAAACTTTTGAGCCAGTTAAAACAGAAGCCAATAGTCGGGGATCAGAAAAATTATTGTAGTGGCTATAACCCATATAATGAGGTTGAATTAGGCTCGCCATATTTGAACGTTGAACATTCTAGTGTGTGTCAAGTGTGTAAACAGTACCAGGATGAAATTTCACCACCATTTAAAGAACATAAAATGGAAGGAGATGATTTAATGCAAGCGTCAAATCCACTAGCGGATACAAGTCCTCAACCCTTTGGCCCCTCATCAACGCAGCTAACATTAGGCTATTCCAGACCAACACTGCAATACAATGAACGAATGACACCAGAGGTTCAAGCAATAAAGGGTCCCCATCACCTAGCCTTACCATCTCCAAAACCATTATTGACACAAGATAAGCTACAAAGTACAGAGAGTACAAACAGTAAAAAACCTACATCTAAGCGTACTCAACCTCAAGACGACCCTTCACGAGCTGCTATTCCCCAGAATCTTGAAAATGGATTGGAAAGTCATTCCAATTTTGGTGCTGTTAATAACGTTGAAACTCAAGTAGCATCTGAAGTGATTGAAACAACTATTAAGACTACGGAAAATGGGTCCGTTGAAGGAAATCGCGACATGCGTATCGATAGTTTGAGTAATAACGTATCATATTCAACTTTCAAATCATTGCAGAATCCAAATGGTAAATTAATAGAAACCTCTTCTTCAATACATGGCAGCACACCGATCATTAAACCAGAAGGCAAAGTGAATCCTACACCTTCAGAGGGCTTTCAAAATGGGTCAAAGGTTATTTTACTTTCTCAATCAGATAGCACCGCATCACATACACTTGCTGATAATTCAATTCATAGAAATAATGACAGCCCTTTTTGTATATCATCAGATAGCCAACAACTAAAACCATCAAATGACTCACAATCACAGTCAGCACAGGGGTTTTTTCCTGAATTAAAGGAAAGAGGACCTTTCACATCTTTTGAGGAGAAACAAAATTGGAGAGAAAACCCTATCACCAATTCAAATCAGACCTTTTTTGGAATGCACAACGAACAAGCTTTCGGAAATGCAGCTTTGAAAAAAAATGCACCCATCACAAGTCACGCCCCATCGGCATCGAAAACCGGAAGTTTGGTTAAGCCAACAGAACGTGTTTCTGAGCAGCAAAATCCCTCCAATAAACGCGGTTTGAATATCTCTCATGATGGCAATCCCACCAAGTCTTCTTACTACAATGATAAGAAAGCAGCCAAGGGCTCGTTTCAAGAGTATCTGCGGTTTGGTCGTCAGGATATTTTCAAGAGTGAGAAGTGGGTCTCCCAAAAGGGTTCTACTAGACCCCTGAAGAACGAATCTGGAAACTACTCCCAAAGACTTCGTCTGTCTCTGCAGCTCGAGCACAAAGGAGTCAATTCTTACAAACCACGAACATCGGCACATGAAGAGTTTGAGCCGCCTACAAAGAAATACAAATTTGAGCCTGGGGATGGAAGCCATGTTTTCATTGGGCCTAAATGTCTTGGTGATAGAAAACTGTCTGGAGGTTTCCCGGGCCTTCAAAACCCACTATCTCATACAAATGGATTCAACGATTCAGCACAGAGGGGTAGCAGATCTGATTTTAAAATATATGGAGAGTCAAAATTCGCAAGGGTTCCGTATACAAAAAATAAAGTGGAAGCATATCTTGAAAAGAGCTTGTCACACCCCAATTTGAAAATTGCATATTTTGTTCAAACATCACAAGAGTTCGTTGACAAAGCTCATGAGTTATTGGTTATTGACAAATCAGTACATAGTGTGATAAATTACCACAAGTTTATCAAAGCAGCTATCAAGTGTTTATTGATACTCGTTAAAAAGTACACAAAGGATTTGACACCACATCAATTAGTATCATTATACTACAAGATTGCAAGATTATACCTAAATGAGACGGAGAGCTTCGATGTGGCAGAG
Source organism: Candida orthopsilosis Co 90-125 (assembly GCF_000315875.1). Classification (NCBI taxonomy): domain Eukaryota; kingdom Fungi; phylum Ascomycota; class Pichiomycetes; order Serinales; family Debaryomycetaceae; genus Lodderomyces; species Lodderomyces orthopsilosis. The sequence goes on from NC_018292.1 coordinate 2,620,702, forward strand.
AAATATACAACTAAAGCGTCGAAAGTTTGCCGAGATCATTCACTTATTGAGTTCCAATTCTTTTGCGACTTGTTAATGATTGAGATATATGAAAAAATTGATGTCACAATTATTAGTGGCTTTACTTCAAGAAGAGTAGAAAACTATGGAGAAGCTGGATTTCATTTATTAGCCAGTTGCTTGCAGTTGGCGAGAATAAAGTATTTGCTAGTGTCAGATCTGTATAATGCATTGGTAAATCTACAGAGGGTAGCCAAAGACCCCAAGTTACATCCAATTGTGAAAAAGATTGCTACTATTTATATGGCCGGATTGCATAATTATCGTGGCAATCCTTCCATTGCGGTGGAGTTACTAAGAGGACATGAAGAAAAAGCTTCAGAACCATTTGCGGCGTATATTTTGATGACTAAACTATTGGCCAACGTGAGCTTGAATAATACTCCAGAATCTAAGTTACTTCTAAAAGAGCTAATGCAGATCTTAAATAATGGAGATAAATCCAAATGGAAACAGTGGCTGGTCAATGGTGATATCAAATTTCATGTAAAAGGTGAACTAAATATCGAGTTTGATTTTGTTATTTCATGGTTACCTGTGGTGGATTTTAAAATTATGCTATACTTTTTGAGTGGGATTGCTTATTTGCATTCAATTGGAGATCGATCCAAATTTTGTCTTGATAAAGCATATACGTTGATTGGAAATGCCCAAGATGATCTTAAAAAGGATCGAAATTTAGCCAAATATTTCACAGCCAATGAGGCAAGACAACGTGATTTGAAGTTGCGATATATGCGATACTTGGTACAATATTACCAGCAATGGCAATTATTTGTCAATGATGATACTAAAATTTTATTTTTGAATGATTTCATGAATACAAATAACAAGCTTTTTACTCGTGAGGAGTATACGATATTCAAGCCAATTTATCCATATATTCATTACATGTTTGCGTTGTACTATCATAGTCGAGGTGATTTGCAAGCTGCAAAGTTTTACTACCTAAAAGTGAGAAACATGACAAGTATAGTTGAGGTTGACTCCATTGCTTCGTTACAACAAATGAATAATGGTCTTGGCGGAGATGCATTTCATCCACAGGGGAAATTCAGCGAGTTACATGTTTATTCAACATTTCAGTTAACTGTTCTTTTAGATTATGAGGTTGGTGAAATTATGCTGAAGAAGGAAACTGAAGAATCAAAATTAGCAGTTGAGAAATTGACTAGCCTCAGAAACACCCTTTTTGAAGAATTTAAATTGGTCAATATACAACCAGAGAGTGCTGATCAATTCAAATCTAACTTTGTCCTCAATAATAAGCTAATAGATATGACGTTGGATATCATTATGAGACTACTTCATGGCATCGAATTTAATCTAGACGTGAAAGACCTCAAACTGATGTTGGTGAAAATTGGTGATCACACAACGTTTTATTTCGTTTCGTTTCTCGTAACCTATGTTTTGGTGATTAATACTTCGGGCACAAATGAAAGGCTCAAATTTATCAAACGATGCATGGACTTGTTTCCCAAATCGAGATCAGAAGTGGTTGAAACACCACTAGGTAAGAAACAAGTGTCTATTTCTGAATCAGTGGATTCATGTCGAGTGTTTTTTTTACGATGTTTGATGCAAGTTCATGAAAGTAATGGGTTACATAATCAAGTGGATATGGATAAGGTGCAATTGGAGAGATTATGTAAATTATTGGCACCGAGGTACACCACGTTGAAAGAAAATGTCACTTATGATCCAACTTTTAAAAGTTTGTCACAACTGAAATCAGAAAAGGAAGATGTAGAGATGAAAGATGGGTGATATTAACTACTTTATTAAGTATTTCGTCTTTTTAAAAGTTATTTAATATACAAAGTGTATCTAAAGCCTATTCCTTTTTAGATTTCTTCTTCTTTTCGCTCTTTTCTTCATCTCCATCTTCAGCTTTCCTCTTTTTCTCTTTCTTTTCCTTCTTTTCCTTCTTTTCCTTCTTTTCCTTCTTGTCCTTCTTGTCCTTCTTTTCCTTTTTTTCAGAATCTTCAACCTTAACTTCAACTTCTTCAATCAAGGTCTTTTTAGGTAATTGAGGTTCAGGAGCAACCAATTTTGATTCTGGAACAGCTGGCGCTGGTTGTTCATCCAAATCATTATATTCTTTCTTCCAAGTTTCTGGTGTGTTTTCATTTACTCTTCCATATTTATCCAACTTACCATCAGCCTTCAATTGTTTCTTCTTTTGGGCAACTGGTCCCAAACCCCATCTTCTTGGATAAGTGTCCCTTTCCATAATACATCTCTTGACTTTAGCGACAACACCATGGTCACATCCTTGTAAATCAACAGTGGTCATTTGAGCAATACCAATGGCAATTGCTTCACCTTTAGTGGTGATTAAAACAACTTCATCATACAATTCAATCCCTTCTTCGTATCTCAATAAACCGGGTATCATCAATTTCGCACCATAACATACCGAGTTAACTGCAGAGTCCTTGACGACAATTCTCTTGTACCCAACTAATAAAGTTTCTAATGGCTGAATGATTTTTCTCAAGTATGATTCATCTCTAGTATTGTCATAAACATATTGAGCATCCAAAACATCATGCAATGTGACCAAATTGTCCAGTTCACTCATAGCACCGGAACGTACACGACGCAATTCTTGCATATGACCACCAACACCCAACAACATACCCAAATGAACACACAAAGTTCTCATATAAGTACCAGCTTCACAAGAAGCCCAAAATACACCCAATCCTCTCTTGTTATCAAATTCAATCAATTTGGAATCATAAACAGTTCTAACTCTCAATTGTCTCTTAACAGCAGAAATCAATGGTGGTCTTTGAAACAAAGCACCAGTCAAGTTTTCCAATGCTCTATTCAACTCCTTTGGGTCTTGCAACTGATCATGTAATCTAACAATACACACGTACTCTTTACCTGCACCTTGTTGAGATTTGACCAATCTAGTAGCACGATCAATACAAACAATCAAACATCCAGTAACTTTAGGATCAAGAGTACCTGAATGACCAGTTTTTTCAACTCTCAATATCCTTTTAATCCAAGCAACAACTTCATGTGATGATGGGTTGGATGGTTTGTCCAAGTTGATGACACCTGATGAAACATATGATTTAAGGTCCCTACTGTTTGGTGATGAACCAGCTGGGATGGGGGTATAGTGGCCGGATCTAACGAGTAATTTGTCGTAGTTTTTCAACAAAAGCGGCCATTCAGAGGTGTTATTAGTTGGAGTCACGCTCTCTGGCTTAATCTGGAAATCTTCTTTCGACATTGTGTGTAGTGGAGAGTAAGCTGTAATGGTGATGGTTCTAACTGAAAATTTACTTTTTTTGTAGATGAGCTCGCACGAAAAGAATTTTCATTATGGAATGCTATATGCAGGAATATACAATAGTATCCAAAGAAGTACCGTAGCAGTTTTTAGCAAAGGCTAATCTCACATAGGGGAAGCGCTTACGACTGCAAGTTCATGATATTTGTTGCGATCTCGTTCTTGGTCAATTCTAACCAAAATAACTCTCGACCTAAGTTCCTCAACGTCTTTACACAAGCATCCAAATTCTTATCATTGACCAACTCTTTAGAACCATGGAAATTGCCTGAAATTAAATTGATTGTATCTTTAGTAGCTTTGATTTCCAGGACAACTTCGTACAATTGTTTGACTAATGGCAGATCCGGTATGATCAACTCATCTAAAGGTAACTTAAAAGAATTATTGAAAATGACTTTATCTTCAGATTGATCATTGAGCTGATGAAGTATTGTCAATTCTTGATTTAGATTGGTCAAGTTCGACAATCGTGCAGAAATATGATTTATGTGGTCGTCCAAGTTTTTTGAATTTTCCAATGCTTGTTGATTGTGGCGAGTTAATTGAGTGAATAATGAATTTGTCTTTTGAATGTTTTCATTAATGTACTGGGTATGGTGGTGGATTGGATCCTGGGTAAAGAAGTTGTTGAATTCTTGTGATAGTTTTTCGAGTACAGCTCTTCGTTCGTTGTCAACTACAGATAATTGAGCAATGCTATCAACTAGGTCTATAGGTTCAAGTTGTACTTGCTTAGGAGGTTGATGAACAGGTTCGTTTTGGGGTTGTACTCTCTCTTGTAATCTAGGCGAATTGTACTGGTCAGTGTACTGCTGTGTATATTGAGGCGATGCAGGAACCGCGTTTAGGTTAGAAAGAGTAGGACTGGGTGACTCCTGAGGTAGCGGTAAGGGCCGCTGGTACTTTTCCGGTATGCCATTAGACTGGGTATGCTGTGGTGACACAACTTTTGGGGGCTTTACAGGAAGCGGTGGACGTCCTGTGCTCTGTGGTGAAACGACTGCTGTTCGACTAGGTGATGATTGATGCAGGAGAGTTTGCTGCCTCATAGATGGTAAAGAGGGCTCTGCCGTAATCTTAGCTGGTTTGAGAGGTGCATTAGTTGGTGGTACAGGAGCCTGCAATACAATGGGGACTTCAAGTCTCACACTCTGATAAATGACATTTACCAACTCAAGCAAATTATAAATGTTTGAGATATCGCCACTACCTTCAACAAATTCACGATACCAACTTGAAAGGTATGGATGGTAAAATTTCCCTTGTGGATCGACGTTATTTGTTGGTTTCAAGTACCAATTTTTAATGTGATCTGGAACAACATACACTAAAGGAGCTCCTTTTCTGTCATAATTTGAAAATGGGTAAGTAAATGGGAGCCATATTTCAATGGGCACACCAATATGCCCATCGATGACAATTGTTCCAAATAGATTTATCAATAATTCCGATTGTCCTGTTTCCTCAGATGTATGGACTTGAGTTCGTATTCTGAAATTCAAATTCTTCTTGAGGTGTTGTTGAAGGAATTGATATACATGGGTGTAAACTAACTGTTTGTATAAATACAGTGGTTGAGTGACATTGAATAGCCAGTTAGATACCAGTTGTGGTAACGGTGGTGATGACATTGGAGGAAGTGGGTCTTGGAAGATCGAGATTAAAGATATTTTATCGCAACAAAAAAACTGATTACCAAAAAACACCCTTGTTGAGTTTTCTAATCAAAAGTTATCAACCATCTATTAATAATAAATTCAACAAATGAGTGGGTATGTATACAGGTGATATAAAAAGTCAATTCCAAGAAACATACTAACATCTGGTCATTAGATATACAGTTGTCATTGTACTAGTTGTTGTTGTTGGTCTTTCAGCATTAGCATGGGTATTTGCACCACAAGAGAATAGAACCGTATTCCGATCATCGGTAATATTAGGTTTAGCAATGTGTTATCTCATGTGGGCGATTACATACTTGGCACAGTTACATCCGTTAGAAGCACCAAGGAGGTCAGACTTGAGACCAGAACATGTAAAGTGAGAAGAAGACAAGGAATAGGAGAAAAGGGACTGGGAGTCAGGGCAATGTGAAACCGTGCTTTGTGAGTCAGACGCTGTGGTTTTATAAGCAGACTTGAACAAGATTTATCGGCAATGTGTAATTGGTAATTTAGAACAAAATAATTGTATCAATTCAATGATTAAGCTTAAGAGATCGTAACTGCTATAGAGATCATAAACTTATCATGTAGAAGTATCGATATTTTCTCTCAATACATTTGCATTGCTAATATATGTGTCAGAAAACATCTTCAAGAGTTTGGATCATATCTTCTTCTAGACGTAACGGGCGTCTCTACAACAAAAACTATAATTAACGACTACAATCAACATGCACAATTGACGCAAGGCACATTCTTGAAAATATAGTGGGACCGATCAGGCTCTCTAGACATTCTAAATCATTCAAAGAGCCACTCGATGGATACAAAGCCATCCACACGATCCATGAAACCAAACTAATACAAGTATCAAAAGCAAAAGCCCAGTTTCATGGCTTGATCTTCTCCATCACCAGAACCCATAATTCGACGGATGCAAAACGAATTTGAGGCAGAAACAGGAGCGTGTAGAGAAGAAAAGAAATTGGAATCATTCAGTGAAAAAAATTTTTCTTTTGTTTTAATTGTAGCATTTGGAGTTGTCGTAATTTTACAGTGTCGTGCCAATTGAAAGACATATACAAGACGCGACAAAACAAAATGCGGCAAATCGTTACCTCGGCTATTTGAAACACCCGAAATTCTGTATGAGCAAGAAATGTTCATGAAGCTCGGTCATGGCATGAGGAAGTTTAATGGAGTGGCAACTGTTTATGAACTTACAAGAGTTCATTACTCGTCTGGTAAAAAAAAAGAGATTGTGTATGACTTTTTTTAATCTTTGGTTGAAGATAGATTCAATTGTATACATTGGTTATAATTGACGCACCCAATTTCCATGGAACATTCTGAACGTCGCTAAAAATTGTCTAACAAGTACTAAAGTAGCTTAGCTAAGCTGTTTTACGAACTCATTATAAGCTAGGTCTGATTTAATAATGAGATCTCAAGGCAGTTAGTGTAAACTGTGGCTTCTAGTTTTGTTTTGATGTATATAATACGTAATCTTGCATATACTAAATAAACACATCACACCATATAAAACTTTTGTTTCAAATTTAGTCTTTTGTTGTCTTGTTTTACCTTCTATTTTTGGTAAAATATACACTACTTCTATTGTTTTGTTTCTTTTTTTAGTGAAGTTGCGTAAATTAGTTTTGCAACCACAGTTTTATTTTTCCCTTTACCAAATGTTATTACATTTCACGTGATCACATTTTTAGTATTAACAAACCAAAACCTTGGTCAGAACAACTTGGCTAGATCTACGCCAAGGATGCCAAACGTTTTAGCCAAGACCCAACTAAAGGCTTAGAGGATAGAGGTAACTATAGGACTAAAGAGCACTCTCTTTCTCTTACTAATAAGAGACATTTGTAACTGTGGTTTCGCTGCAATTGGTTAAAGTATTTCTTCTCTATTGTACTTTTCGCCATAACGAATAAAAGAAAGAAATTTTCGATCGTGCATTACACATCAGCAAAACGTCTGGAGCTGCCTCAAATAAACCTGTCAATACATTTGTATTACATACACTTTGTCATAATTAATTGTGGAGTTTGAAAGTGTGGATTCAATTCTGTCAAGGTGACAGAAGTTGAACCTGCTCACCCGGTTAACCATGAAGAGGGATTTTACTTCAGCTTCTTTATAGTTGAGCAAAAAGCTTAATTTATAAAGATTAGCGATATAGATAAAGATCAAATAAAGGATAAAAGGTGGTTTTACGTAGTTTGGCGGGGGCAGTAATTTTCACGGCGGCTAATTTGTGCAAACTATTAACTAAGAACGCCCGACATACATATAAAGCAATTCAAAAGACATCTGTTCGAAACAAAAGGGTCTAACTACTGGACCAATTCTAAACTGTGAATTTCTGTTTCAAGTCAAACGCTCTATAACTGTAGATGTATAAAGTCTTCCCTGTGTAAACGGGTATGTCAAAAACAGGAGAAAAGTTCTTGGGGAAGATAAAAACTTCAAGTGCTTAATAAAACCACAAAAATCAAATACAAGTATATTTCTTTTTTTTTTAATTATTTTTTTTATTTAAATTGCTTCATCATATTAAATTAATTTTTAACTCCATTTCATTAAAACACAAACAAAAGAACAAAGAAACATAATCAAAATGCCTTATCCAAATATGTCATAGTCATCAGCTATATATATATATACATGTATACCCGTCTATCATTTGTTTCTTTTCATACTTCTTTTCCTAAATCAACTTTATTTCCAGGATAATTACTATACTACATTTATTATTCCACATTCGACTTATAGTCGTAATATAACCCATAGCAAACTACATAATAAATAAAAAATATTTATAAATGTCGCAGCCGTTTGAAAATTCGCCATCACACGAGCAATACGCCGACAACAGCAAAGATACTTTCCAGCTGGTCAAATCAGCAGAACTTGTTGACCAAGCAAGTACTTCTCTGAATTATAACGCTTCTAGCTCTGCCCTGTCGGTGGACGATCGTGGTTTGAAACATGGATTAAAAGAACGTCACTTGTCCTTGATGGCGCTTGCAGGTATTATTGGGCCAGGTATTCTTGTTGGTGCTTCAAATGCATTGGCTGAAGGACCGGCTGCAATTTTGATTGGGTTTGGTGCCATTGGAATTATTGCTTTTTTCATGATGCAGTCATTAGGTGAATTAGCTACGTTGTATCCATCTGGTGGTGCTTTTTCAACTTTAGGAATCAAATTTGTTGATTTTGGATGGGGTGCCAGTGTTGGATGGATGTATGTAATTATTTGGATTGCTGTGTTGAGTAATGAATATAATTCAGTGGCTAGCATATTACAATTTTGGGGTCCACAAGTGCCACTTTATGCGTATGTGTTGATACTTTGGCTTCCATTCTTGTTGTTTCAATTTTTAGGTGTTGCCATTTTCGGTGAAGTTGAATTTTGGTTAGCGTTGTTTAAGATCTTGGGCTTGGTGGCATTTTATATTTTCTCAATTGTTTATGCTGCTGGTGGAATTAAAGGGAACAAGGCATTTGGATTCCATTATTGGAATGATCCTGGTGCTTTTGCATCTGGATTCAAATCGGTTGCTAGTTGCTTTACATTTGCCAGTACTTTCTACAGTGGTACTGAAATTGTTGCTGTTTGTGCTGCTGAAACTAGAAATCCAAGTAAAGCTGTTCCTAATGCTATTAGACAAACTTTCTGGCGTATCTTGATTGTTTACATGGGAATTGCTATTTTCTATGGTATGACTGTTCCTTACAATGATGACAGATTGGGTAGATCTACGAAAGCTTTGAAATCACCAATGACTATTGCCATTCAAAGAGCCGGATGGGAAGGTGGTGCTCATTTGATCAATGCTTTTATTGTTGCTGTTTGTGTTTCTGCTATTAATTCATCAATTTACACTGGATCAAGAGCTATGGTACATTTGGCAAATGAAAAATGTGCACCCGCAATCTTGAAAAGAGTCAACAAACAAGGTGTCCCTTATGCATCTGTCATTCTTATGAATTTGTTTGGTTTGATTTCGTTGATGAATCAAAGTACTGGTGCTGCAGAAGCATATAACTATATCGTTAACATATCTGGTGTGGCTGTGTTTATCGTTTGGGGTAATGTTTGTTTCTACCATTTACGTTTTAGAAGAGCCATGAAATTACAAGGAAGATCCACTGATGAATTACCTTATAAAGGGTTATGGTACCCAGTATTACCAATTGCTGGTGTTGTCTTGAACATCTTTTTGGCTTTGATTCAGGGTTGGTCAACATTTAAACCATTCTCAGGTAAGGATTTTGTTGATGCTTATATCTTGTTACCAGCATTTTTTATATTTTTCATTGGTTTCAAGTTATGGCACAGGTCTAAATGGGTTAATTTGAGTGAAGTTGATTTGGATGAAGGAAGAAGACAAGATTCTGATTTTGTCGAAGATGGTGAAAAGGGTGTCGATATACCAATTGGTGAAGGACACAAGATCAAGTGGAAGCCATGGGAATTGTTTTAGAAGTAGGGGTTTAGAGTGATTCTGTTTTAATTCTTGTCGTTTTGTTTTTGGAGTTAGAAAGTTTAACTCACGTCATTGATTTTGTATACTAAATTTTTTAATGTATTTAATATTAGAATCAGAGTACTTTGTAGGAGTAATGAAAGGAAAGTGATGAGAGAATGGACTGCAATTTTGAATGTAAACCAAGCTGTAAAGCGCTTGCACTAGTGTAAAGTCGACTCGACTGGGGATATTTACTTTGGCTGCGCCAAAACTGCTATTTGAAAAGGTCTTCACCTTTCGTAATTCTTCAACAAGTGTCTCATGAATCTCAGTAAGAACAACAATCATGGTCTAGAGTTTAGGAACATCCAAGCACACTTGTCTGGTGGGAATTGTGCATTGCACACTAGTAGCTATCGACATCCTACACAAAAAACAACCTAAAATAATCTGTTTGATGATCATTGACTTCTTATTTTCACTTTTCTAAGCCATGAGAGGTTTTTTTTCTATCATGAGAGTGTGTAAATCTGCCAGTGGATAATTTGCAAATTCCAAATGTCAAAGCTGCGAAAATAATAGGAATATTTGCCGAATCAATTGCTTTCAAAGGGCAAGTCAATGCTAGCCATATTGTCCAACTAATAGTTAGAATATAACTCAAAACCAATTTCAACTTACTGGTGAGTCTTTTTTTCTCTTTTTTTGTTATAAAATCATCAAAATGATTTTTCAAATTGTATTTGAAATACTGTTCAACAGGCTCTCATCTTTCTCGAGTACCTTCCTGTGAAAAGCTTGAGAGTGATCTTATAGGTTTTTTTTTATACTTTGTGGCCAATGAGTGGCAACGTCAATTGTAATGTAACTACAGGTGGGTTTATAATTGTGTTAGAAGAAGCTTTAAATTATGAGGTAAAAATATTGATCACATATATACAATGTCGAGAAGTACTATATCAAAGATAGTAAAACACTGCATCTGGCTCTACGCTACCCGAGGAAGTGAAAAAGTGTACACCTCCCCGATGCTTTTTTGGGCCGGTTTATTCTATAGTGTAATATACTACACTGCTGCCAACCTATCAGTTAATATAAGTTATACTGTTGTTCGTCCAAGTCTATTAATCAGCCATCTACTACCGTGGTAACTTATAGCACGCAACATATAAACATCATATATAATTCTTGAATGGTGGAGAAAAGCGCAAATAGTACTAACCAGGTTGAAAACCTCCGACACTCGGTGATAAATTGAGGAACGTACTCAAGCCAATTTCTATCTCCATTATTCTCTCTAAGTTCAAAGAAAGGTTCTCTTTAAGCTACGTTGGAACGTTAAATAAATAAAAGTTCAAGCCTTGAAGTCTCACTACGAGTTTGGAAAAAGCAAGATGGCACAAATTCGTTATAATTCGGAGTAATACAGAAACGTTGAGTATTGCTATTTTCTGAGACGATGCTTTCAAATCTTCTATCCTAAAGGCCTATTCCCGCTTTCTTTGTATCTCTCGCATCCTGAAAACTTAAAGTGCGAGCAATACAAATGAAAGATGACCACTGCTTCAGGTTCCTACCAAAATTATATAAACGCTACGCGTTTATTTCATCTACCAATCATCTACAGATTGACTACCCATACGGTACTGTGTTTGTAGTTCATACTGAATCATTATATGAAGTAAAACTTGTTCAAGCTGGATGATTTAACATAAAATCTGCCTATCGCACAAACAGCAGTACCTGATCATATTTGAGCCCCTCACATTTGTAATACATTTTTAAATTAAACTCTGTTCTTCATTGCTTTAGGTTTACTTTTAAATGATAAATAGCTTCCAGTAGTGACCTTGTTGGTTCTAAAAATCAAGAATAACACCAAACACACGTTAACGACGCATTCAAAGGGCGCCCTATTAACAAAGAATGAGAAGAACAACACCCAATAAATTGTTAGATAGTAAACATAAACCAAATCCATCCTTCTGTTCAGTACTTCTTTACTGTATCTTCTTTTATTCTTCATGATTGGTAGATATTCTTTCACATACTCAATTAGCATGATGTGTTGGCGCTTCATATTGAGTCTTTTAAGTAGGAAAAATGATGTTGAAATTAGTACCTCGTCCAATATAAAAGCGTATTTTTCATAAGATCCAATCTTGTTGCTTGCGGACCAAAATGTTCGGGTGGCGTGAATTACCATTGTTATAGTGGGAAAGACAAATTGAAAGATTTTGTACTTTTTCATCCTCTGACGGACCTTTGCTTCGTATTTTTCAATTACCAGGCCAAATTCAACTCCATTCTGTTCACCTTTTATAACTTTTTCTCCACTTGCAGTGTGTTCTAGTAACTGTTCCAAGTTCTCTAAATCAGCAGCTTGTTCTTCTGTTTCATCCGAGGAGGAGTCATATTCACCACGACTCACATTACTCGATGCACTTGAACTATAGTTGAAGCTAAAAAATGGTATGTTTTCAGTGACTTTGCCATTGATTTTGTTAAGCAAGAAGAAAGCAAGTGCTATTATGTTTATATATTTCGAATCAAAGAAATCAACGGGACATATAAATGCCAACCACAATGTGCAAGTTATGATAGCAATGTATCCAAAGCTCAAGATTGGGTCTCTCAAAATATGCTTCATTATAGCTTTATACTCCTGAGATGCCTGGCCAACGGGGAAACTGGAGTGGCTTGACATAATATTCAATTTTAACCACCAACCTAAAACATTGAGCACTGGAAATTGTATAAGCATCAAAAGAAATTGGATACAACAATTTACAATACGTATCGATCCATTAAGGAAATATGATCTAAAAATGGTAGCCACCATACCAGCTATTCCCATTGTGATTAAAAAAGCTATCTCGAAAACAACAAGCCAGAACATTCTCAACACGATATCTCTACGATTATCGGTCACCAACTTCGTTTTCTCTAAACAAAGATCTACCCCAGTAACACCAGAGCTCGGCTTCTCATCTTTATTCACAGTTTCTTCCAATTGTGCGTCTTTCTCATGCTTGTGTGGGTTGTTTGTTGATTGAGTAATTTCTTGAACTATCATCTAATCACAGTTTGAAAAATAAAAGTAATTCCTGTTATCCTATATCTAGTTTCTTGTGTTAGCGGTATTAGCAGCATTAGCAATATGTTTCAAAATTGTACTTGTAATGTCTTAAAATAGATTAAACGAGATTTAAGCCACGGAAATTTATTTTTGTCGAAATTGCGAGCAAAGTTTACATTTTAGATGACGTGATGACAGAATTTTCTCAGATGGTAGCGGTAGGACTTAAATGTAATTGTATAAAGACTTTTGATAGGATCAGTGACAATACACATCTACGTGAACCTACAGCTTCAGAAGCTAATCAGTAGAGGTATCACTCGTTAAACTTGGTATTAGACAACTCACGAGATGGTGAATATCTAGTTTTTTTTGTCTTGTCAGTAACTGCATAGCAGTATGTGTCACAATTGTAAGAACCGAATGCCTTCAGCATCACAGAGCTAGTGGATTTCGTTGCAAGAAAAGCAAGCCTATGCAAGAATTGTACATTAAATCTTATGCACAACAAATAAAATGAAAATGATGTACTAGTAAAGATGCCTATCTGAATCAATCAATCTAAATATATAAAGGACCACACTATTCTTTGTCTTGTTGGACTTCAATCATCCAAATAAGTTATAATATGAACAATATCACATTGGGTTTTGTCGACATAACAAAAATCCTGCACAAATTTAAAATCAATGCCTAAATTTGCTCTTTCCTTGCACAACCCCCTGTAGCAACTTCTCTACATCTGCATTCTCATACACTTTGAGATTGACTTTTGGTGACATAAAAGTCTCGTGGCACATTAAACAAATGGAAAAAACTGATGTGACAGCTATGGCTGGAGCAATTGGGCCATTGCGATCATTAAGAAGAGCCGTGGGGCAAAACAAAGTCACCCATAATGACCAACACATTGACAAAAACCACCATGTTCCAAACAAACATTTGGTTCCATTTCCAATATTGCATATGTCATGTTTGTTCAAGTTCACTCCATTTCGTAAATTCTTTAGTGTGGTAGTATTCATACAATGCTGTAGTTTCAAAAGGGGCGAGAGGAAAAGTATTAATGATGGAATAACCCCTGTGGATCTGGACAAATACTCGTCGAGAATCTCGTACTTGAAATCTAACTGTGACAACCACAACGGTCGAGCAAACCAAAGAGCAATAACAAACAATGCGAACAATCTTTCGAAATACTTCAACTTCTTCAATTTCAGTGCAACAATTAGCTCAGCAACTTCAAGTAAAGGGTCTTTCAATTGTCTGTCTTTTTGAGCCTCCAAGTCAACATCTGATCCTATCTTGCTGGTGACATCTGTTATCTTGGCCTGAGCTAAACATGGTGTGTTCTTTTCATTGAAGTTTTTACAAGTGTTAATGGACTGCTCCAAATCTGCAGTTTTGTTATCGAGGTTCCTCATCTGAGATACCCTTGGGAACGATGTATAGCACATGTTTGATAGAAGTAAAACTAAGTGCTGTTGGTGAGACCGTGTATGGCCAGTTGGAGAAAAACAAGAAACCTTGATGCCTCACCGAAATTTTGTGAGTGTCTATGATAGCAGGGAGCGCAATTTACCCGATCCGAACTCCCACATTAACGGTCGTAAGTGAAGGTGAATACAACCATAATACATTTGATATCCACAGCCAAACCATTTCTTACATGGGCAAGCCACTAACTGGAGCACTATCCAGTTTCAAAAGTGATTGTAAAGCATACACAAGAACAATTATAAAATAAAGCTATAATAAGTTAAATAAAGAAACATTATCGACCTGTTTGGAATTGTAGTCGTACCCATAAGAGAGATGCCACCAACAATATTTCACAAACCCCAATTGTTAACCACCTTTCCGCTTTTTAAAAAATAAATCATGACCGTTTGCAGCTTAAAGAATTTGCTCACACCGACACCATACACGTTGCTAAACTAGTACTTGGTATACTACAACAGTAGTAAGACAGTATAGCTGAATATCATTGGAAACAGACATCGCAATATGCTGAATGACCTATTAGTTCTCGTTGGCATGTATTGTTATATGCTTTTCAACCATGCTTTGTTTGTAGTTGAAAACTATGAAAGAATCGCGACACAAAAATTGCTCGATGAATAAACACGGGGGCGGAGAGGAGGTTATAAAAAACAACTACAAGATCTCTTACATGGTTTTCTAATAGCTGCAAAGAATTAAACTAATTGATTGTGGTTTGAAGAATGAACTAAGAGGTGTTATTAGTCGTGGTCTGTGTCATTTAGTGAGGCTTTAACGACTTACGAGTAAAAGTACAAATGTCATATGTTATCTATTCTCTTGACTCATCTACGTCTGTTTAAACGTGACTCAACTTCAATTCTACCCTGATGTGTTTTTTGATTATTCTCCTCCTCTCATTATGCTTGAAACGTTTGGTGCAATTTCGATCCCGCCTAAACTCGCAAAGTAATACACGACGACTACGAAAAAAACATCTAACTGAGACCACCACTTCCCCGATTAGAAATCAAGTCATTTGCGAACACCTATTGCACTGCTTGGGACTTAGCTAAAGCTCTCCTCATTTAGTTGGTTCTATATGGTATAAAGTTTCAGAACAGTTACATTTCATTACCAATAATTTTGATTTGTGGGGTTAAAGTATGATATACGTCACCAATTGACGCAAGAAAAAAAATGGAAGAACGTAGACACATGATTTAAGAGAATAACATCGATTTATTATACTCAGTAGTGACGCTTATGTTGATAGAAGACTGGCTTATCTTATTGTTAATTGTAAGAAGTACCTCCTACTTTCGAATTCTGTTTGTGCAATACATTAAGGAGAAGCGTGGATGTTTTGTATTCCACTTGTTCTTGATTCAACAATAGACTAGGTTTTCCTACTCCTTGTGGATCTGCATATACGAAAT
The DNA here is from genome assembly GCF_000315875.1 of Candida orthopsilosis Co 90-125. Classification (NCBI taxonomy): domain Eukaryota; kingdom Fungi; phylum Ascomycota; class Pichiomycetes; order Serinales; family Debaryomycetaceae; genus Lodderomyces; species Lodderomyces orthopsilosis. The sequence goes on from NC_018292.1 coordinate 2,636,232, forward strand.
ATTTGGCAAAAACCCAAATATGTGAAAGTGGTTTTGTGCTATATTTAAATGCCGATGATTGATACAATAATACTTAGTAATGAGTTCAATGACAACTCACAAGGTGATAAATATACCCAACATACTTTCATTAATTGACTGCTGGTACAACATCCCCTTGTTTCACTATCCAACCTTTTTTCTTGTTAAAATCAGACGGATAACTCTTTAAGCGTTGCAGACAAATCAAACGCCACTCTTGCCATTTACCCCGGATTTCACCTAACATACAAAAATTCACACTTTACAACCGACACAGATTTAAATAACGAGAACCATCCCCTCCTTTCTGTTATATCCTCTAGAATGTATGTCTTTGGTGTCGCTCTGTAGAGAGGGCCACGTATGTTTGATGCTGCAAGCGCCATATTCCTTTTCTTTCAATATACCACCAGGGCTTCTCCACAAATCATATACTGAAAAATTTTTTATTCAGTCTTCATTCAAGTTTCAGACATCACAAAAATTTATTGCTATAAATGTTCAACAAACCCCACAATCTGGGACTGGGAGTTTCGATTATGAACCACCATTCGTAATTACCACCAAGTTTGCTACCTCTTGTACAATGCACCACTAAGAGAACCAACCTCCCACAAGAATAAATTTAGCTTAATTTAAAGCCGGTTCACATCTCGTTGCGTGATAGTTTCACCAGCCATAGTTCCTTGCCATCATGTCTCCATTAGCTGCTATATTGCAATCATATCACGCCAAGGTTGAAGAAAAGAACCCAATATACCATCCGGTAAAGAAAAGCGGCTCACTTACGAGTTTGAGCATTGACGAAGTTGTTGTTCGCGTACCATCTGTGAGTAATGACCAAAACTTTACTTGTCAGTCCGCCATATTGTTGAATGAGATGCTAGCTCAAACACCCAAGCCTCAATTTAATGACGATGCGGTATTGTCACATGTTAGACCAGTTAGTGTTCTCTTTGGCGCAAAAGATTGGTTGACTGATAAAGTCACCATTGGGTTTGCTAATCACCACTGCCCACAATTAAGTACAAGCTATCCCCCTAACAGTAGTGGATTCAAGTTTTCCAACGAATGTGACACCAACGATAGATCAAACGGACAAAAGCCGGAAACATCACGCAACCCTTCAAGTACATCATCATTATCGTCTGCTAACACCGTGGTCTCATCAATACCTGTCTCCAAATTGTATCAAAATCCTCATAAGGCAATTGAACAGTCGCAGCTAAATCAGATTCAAACTGATAATGACTTATATTCTTTGGTTGAACAAAACTTGCGATTCACACCCACATTGTATCGAATGTCACCATTTGCAATTAGCCATGAATTTTCCATTGATGATACCCAAGAAACGTGCCCCCTTTCAATATGTCCGTGGCAATTACAACCAAACAAGATAAATTACCTGCAACCAACACCAATTCATCTAAAACTTAAAAGAGGTTTACTTGAAAACATCCAAGATGTGTTTAATCAAACAGTTGACGATGATGATGAGGGCATCTTAAATTTGGATCAACAAGAAGGTTCAGGGTTTCATGATTGTATAATGGAGATGTCAGTTCCTCCGTCAACTTCACCAAAATACTACTCGTTGTCAAGATTATCATCTCCTCAGTTGACCAAATTGTCAATGTTCAAATTTACAACAACACCTGCACCACCAGATACATTTGAAATCCCCGTGGCTCCTGAAACTACTCCAGTGTCAAATGCTGGTATATCTGTCAATGTTAGTCCCTTTTCTGAACATGATGAGAATAATCATTCGGACGATGATATTGCCATTTGCAAGACTGAAACTTCCCCAAAATCAACCTGGAGTGACTCATCTGATTTTTACCATGCTGCCACCTCAGGGCTTGATGCGTCCAGGTTAAAAGATTATAAAAAGGCATTCTTTGGCCAATACAGTAAGGCATCCATCACAAAGGTTAAGATGGCTGAATCTGATAAAAAGTTTTTACGCAAGAATGATCTGAAATCAAATTACTTTACATTGATTGATAATTTGGATATATTCACATGTTCAAAATTTGCTTGTGCAAGAAGGTACAACTGTCCTGTGAAAGAGTGTCCCATGTATTTCCTTGGTATCAAAAAGAAAGCTGAATTGAAACATCATGTACATTATGAGCACTTGAAAAATGGACTTGTTAAGTTTAGTTGTCGCGAATACGAAGATGAAATAATGAAGATTTTGTTTGTTTGTAATGAGGCTGGATGTGGTAAAGCTTTTTATCGGTGTGATTCACTAAACAGACATGTCAATTTGGTTCATGGGAATAGACGGAAAGGAGGTGTCAAAAGAAAGTTGGCTGTTGTTGTTGGCGAAGCTGAAAACGTTGACGATGAATATGTGGTTAATTATGACGGTGATAGTGAGTTAGATAATCAAAGTGTTTCTGATAGTAAAGTGGGTACCACACTGGGAAAAAGAAGAAAGTTGTCCAACTAATTGGTTGTGGGTTTGGATTGACTTCACTTGTTTTAGTTTGTTTTGGTTTCATTTTACGGGGCTTTATTTCAATTCTGGTTAGAAAAAAACCGCTTAATAATTCCGCACCACAGAAAAAATATATCGATGCTACCGGTTCATTGAAACTTTCATTTGTTTTCTTCATTTCAATAATTGCCTAAGTGCAACGTGTATTGAGCTATATTGTTGTACTTTGCTAGTGGTGTTAAAAGAAAAGTTTGGATTGGTTTTCAAAGGGTTTATTTGAAAAATTACATAGATGGAAAAGTTTATAATTAGATACCGTGTTTCTAAAATACTACGCGTCTGTTTTTAGGAAAGTGAGTGCTCTTTTGATCAAACTTACTAGTATGGGTTACTCTGATGCCTAGAAGAAGTTCATGTTGTACCTATCAAGTCAAACTTTGTGACTGGTACGTCAGTGTTGATTGGTTCGTCTCGGAAAAGAATTTCATACACCGTCTGGAATCACAACCGAATCGAAAAAAAAAAAAAACACATTACAGAACTGATCAACCATAAACACGTTGCTACAGATATCAACTATGAGCTCAATAGAAGGGGTATGTACTAACGCACTATGCAGTTCAATGTGTCTCACGGTACTAACGTCTCACTAGACACCATCACTGGAGCTTGATGAGGTGATTCAAAATAGAAGCCAACTCGTGTTTCTGGATAATGCCAGTAAATATTTCACCAAATCGGAAAAACAACAAGTTGATATTGAAAAGACTAGTAATAGGTTCAAATATCTCCTTGGATTAACTGGGCTATTCCGTCATTTCATTGAAGCTAAAGCTAATAAAGACCCACTTTTTCGTAAAATTGTTGATGATCTACATGATCTGGAAGCCAAACATAAATCAACGAGTCATGATTCAATGAGGAGAAGGAAAACGGAGAAGGAAGAAGATGCGGAATTGTTGAAAGAGCAAGGTTCAAGTAAGCAACCATTTGAGTTTACTGAGAGTCCGGGCTATGTCAATGGTGAATTGAGACCTTATCAAATCCAAGGTTTGAATTGGTTAGTTTCATTATATGAGAATAACTTGTCCGGTATATTGGCCGATGAGATGGGATTGGGTAAGACATTACAGACGATTTCATTTTTGGGGTATTTAAGATTCATGTACAAGATTAATGGGCCACATTTGGTGATTGCTCCCAAATCGACTTTGGATAATTGGTATAGGGAGTTTCAAAGATGGATTCCTGATATTAATGTATTGGTGTTGCAAGGTGATAAAGACGAGAGGTCGGATTTGATCAAGAATCGAGTCATGACTTGTGATTTTGATGTTATTGTTGCTTCATATGAGATTGTAATCAGAGAAAAAGCGACGTTTAAGAAATTTGATTGGGAATATATTGTTATTGATGAAGCACATAGAATTAAGAATGAAGAAAGTTTATTGTCACAGATTATCCGAATGTTTCATTCAAAGAACAGATTGTTGATTACTGGTACTCCATTGCAAAACAATCTACGTGAATTATGGGCATTATTGAATTTCATCTTACCCGATGTGTTTGCTGACAATGATTCCTTTGATGAATGGTTTCAAAAAGATGAAACTAGTGAAGAAGATGGAGAAGTGATTTCACAATTGCATAAAGTCTTGAAACCGTTCTTGTTGAGAAGAATTAAAGCTGATGTTGAGAAATCGTTGTTGCCAAAAAAGGAATTGAACATATACACCAAAATGACCACCATGCAAAAGAATTTGTACCAAAAGATTTTGGAAAAGGATATTGATGCCGTAAATGGAGCCAACAAGAAGGAATCCAAGACCAGATTACTCAATATTGTCATGCAATTGAGAAAATGTTGTAATCATCCATATTTATTTGATGGAGTAGAACCTGGACCTCCATATACTACTGATGAGCATTTAGTGTATAATGCTCAAAAGATGATCATTTTGGATAAATTGTTGAAAAAGTTTAAAGCTGAAGGTTCAAGAGTATTGATATTCTCGCAAATGAGCAGAATGTTGGATATTTTGGAAGACTACTGTTATTTCCGAGAGTATCCTTATTGTCGAATCGATGGACAAACAGAGCATGCTGATAGAATTAATGCCATTGATGAATATAATAAACCTGGCAGTGAAAAGTTTGTGTTTTTATTAACTACAAGAGCAGGTGGGTTAGGTATCAATTTGACTACGGCTGATGTTGTCATCTTGTTTGATTCTGACTGGAACCCACAAGCTGATTTACAAGCAATGGATCGTGCTCATCGAATTGGTCAAACTAAACAAGTTAAAGTGTTTAGATTTATCACTGAAAATGCTATTGAAGAAAAAGTGTTGGAAAGAGCAGCACAAAAGTTGCGGTTAGATCAATTGGTTATTCAACAAGGTCGTAATAATACTGTTGGCTTAGATGGACAGCAAAGTGGTAAAGCTGCATCCAAGAATGAGTTATTGGATATGATTCAATTTGGAGCTGCTGATGTGTTCAAAAAGGGACAAGATCAAGACCAAGAACAAGGTGGGGAACAGGGCCAAGATTTGGATATTGATGAGTTATTGAAACATTCAGAAGAAAAGACCCAAGAGTTGAATGAGAAATATGCTAAATTGAATTTAAATGCATTGCAAAATTTCACTAATGATGAGAGTGTTTATGAATGGAATGGTGAAAATTTCAAAAAGAAGGAACCCACAGCGATCACAAATGTTGGACATGCATGGATCAACCCAGGGAAGAGAGAACGTAAGGAGAACTATTCAATTGATATGTACTATAAAGATGTTTTGCATACTGGTGGTGGTCGTTCACAACAAACAGTTTCCAAATCAGGACCCAGGCCACCAAAGCAATTGAATCTATATGATCATCAATTTTTCCCACCAAAAGTGTTTGAATTATATGAATTGGAAAAGAATTATTACAAGAAACAAATTCAATACCAAGTTCCTTTAAAAGCAGGTGATGCATCAACTTTGAAACAAAGGGAATTGGAACAGAAATTAGAACAAGAAGAAGTTGCCCAATCCCGTCCTTTAACTGAAGAAGAACGACAATTAAAATTGGACTTAATGAAACAGGGCTTCAGTAATTGGAATAGAAAAGATTTTTATCATTTTATATCAAGTTGTGCCAAGTATGGGCGTAATTCAATCCCATTGATTGCGTTGGAGTTTCAGGGTGATAAGACCGAAGAAGAAGTACGTGAGTATGCCAAGCAATTTTGGGTCAAGTATCAAGAAATTGAAGGGTTTGAAAAATATATCAATCAAATTGAACAAGGGGAGGAAAAGATCATCAAATTACAAACCCAAAAGGAGGCATTGAGGAGAAAATTATCTCAGTACCAATATCCGCTTTTGGAATTGAAATTGAAGTATCCTCCATCTTCAAATACCAAAAAAGTATATAGTGAAGAAGAAGATCGTTTCTTACTTGTTCAAATGTACCGATTTGGTATTGATCTGCCCAACGTTTATGATTTGATTAAAGAGGCAATACGTGATTCACCATTGTTTCAATTTGATTTCTTCTTGCAGAGCAGGAACGTTACTGAATTGGCTAGAAGGTGTAATACCTTGCTTGGATGTGTTTTGAAAGAAGTTAATCCTGAAGTCCAGAAACAAATCAATGGGAATGGATCTAGTGGAACAAAGAGATCTAAGGAATCTACTCCTGTTGCTTCAAAAAAGAGTAGGAAGTAAGCAGATGTTTGTAATCTTTATAACAATTATTATTATTAACATTATTAACATTATTAACATTGTATAATACAGTTGTCCTATTTTGAAGTTGAATAGTTTTAGCTCCATTATTTTCTTGTTAGCTTTCTTTACCTTCATCAACCAATTGTTTAATCAACCCATCAAATTGTTTAGGTGTAATCCAAGAATCAAATCTAGCAACAACATTCCCCTTACGATCAATAACAAACTTTTCAAAATTCCATCGTATACCTTTAAATCCAAACATTCCACTTTTTGCATCCTTCAAATACCGATACAAGTCAGATTGATCTTCCCCATTAACTTTAATTTTTTTCATAATGAGGAACTCAACCCCAAAATCACGTCGACAATGCTGGGCAATTTTCTTGTCAGATTTCGGTTCTTGTTTACCAAATTGATTACATGGGAAACCCAAGATTTCTAACCCCTGAGAGTGGTATTTGGCGTAGAGTTGTTGGAGTTCGTGGTATTGTGGGGTGAATCCACATAAACTTGCGACATTGACTATGAGGAGGACTTTGTTTTGAAATTGGGTGAAGTTGATGAGGTTATTTTGAGCGTCGGGGAGTGAAAAGTCGTAAATTGATGGTTGGGGTGATGGGTCTCGTAGCGTTGAGGATGAGGCTGTAGCAGTGGTGTCAGTGATGGTGGTGGAATTGGCAGGGCCTGACATGTATCCGTGAGGTTGTGGATTGATATGGTTTAAGTTTTACACTCCTTCCTTGTGTGGTGGTGTTGTGTAAATTGATGACTTGTGGTCAATCGATGATGTATGGTTTATTTTGATTGAAAACCGTTGTATGTCTCTTTTCTGTGCTGTTTTGCTTGTCATATGTATTTTTTTATTATTTAATTTTTTCCTGTCGTATTTATCAATATATGTCGTACTTCAAGCTTATACGACATTGTTTTAGGTCAGCAAGCCAACTGTCACTTTTTTAATTAAACACTCTAACATTTCATACAATCAACGGAATTCACCTTGATAAAGAATTTAGCCAACACTAGTACATAATATCGATTGACAGTCGTTTTGTCACCTTCGGAGATTATTACTTGGAAATTGACTATAAATCCCGAGCCACTTTTTTGTGTTGGCTTGTGAGGGAAGTCATATGATGTAATGAGTTAATGTAATTTTCGTAATCTACGCAATCTTATTGGTCGTGTGATCGGAACAAAACGGTTTTCATATACTATTGACAATTATCTTTTATTAATCAAGTGGTATAAGTGGGAAGTAAATAGAAGCCAAACTGCAGAGAAGGGACAAATTACATACACAGAAAGGAGTGTGCTCCACATTATGTCAGTCAATTTAATTCTATTCGCTCATAAAAATTATGGGGTAAAAATCCTGGCTATTAAGTGCGTCCATATTAACTCCGGAGCGTTAGTACTTTATTGTTTCCGTATTTCTCCTGTGTGCATGATTGTTTAATATGTGGTGTGATCAATAGCGTGTCATGACAACTTATTTTACGACAATGCACAAATAAAAAATTTTATGAAAGGAGAAGGGAGGAAATCATATCATAAACTATACATATATACACCACCACTTTCTTTCCATTCATCAACCTCAACAGTTGAAATATTACTATTGTTTGTAGTAACAGGATACGCATACACTTATACTCATTTACATATTCACTCACTCAATTTTTTACACCCCTATAAGTATTAATAGAAAAAGGCGACATTGATAACAGCAAGATCCTATCACTACAATGTCATTCAAGGTTAATTGGGATTCACTAGATACTGATTCCCTCGCACACTGGACTAAAGACATCCTAACCAACGCATTAAATTCAGGTAAATCGCCCAATATACTAGCGTCAAACATCACCATCAAGGATTTAAATTTTGGTAAGGTTGCTCCTGATTTTGAAATATTGGAAATTGGTGAATTAGATAAAGATCGATTTAGAGGGATATTTAAGATTAATTATCATGGAGATTTCCATTTAACTTTGCATACACAAGTACAAGCAAACCCTTTGAATATTTATTATTCAAATTCATTGGAAACTGAAGTTAATTATGAAGGTGTTCAAATGTATAATGATGAAGATAATTCATTTGTTACTCCACAATTTGTTATGGCTAATGAACAATTTGCAATACCATTAGATCTAAAGTTATCAGATATAAAGATTAATGGGATTGGAATTATTGTATTTTCCAAATCAAAGGGGTTAACTCTAGTTTTTAGAAATGATCCATTGGATTCTATTAAAGTTAGTTCAACTTTTGATACGGTTCAAGTATTGGCTAACTTTTTACAAAAACAAATTGAATCACAGATTAGAGATTTGTTTAGAGAAACTTTGCCAACCTTGATACATCAATTGTCTTTGAAGTATCTTAGTCTTGATAATCATATGAATGAGTTCAAGAGTAAACTAGCAGCTAATGCAACACCGACCACATCGACCACTACACAAACTAGTGACACCGATGCTAGTATGGCTTTTTCCACTCCAGCTTATAAAATGTTGGAAAATGATGAAGATGTTTCATTGGTTTATTCAACAAAGCACCTACAAAAGACTCTTGAATTTTTTAAATCTCGTGAAACAATGAGTTTGAGAGTACCTAAATTCAAACATATTATACAAAGAAGTCATATGGATAAATTTGATAAGAATTATCCTAATTTACTTAACTCGTTGTCAGTGAATAATAGCGATGTCAGGAAATACATTAGTTCAGTACCCCAAGCTTTGATTGCTGGTGGTCATAATAATAGCAATAGTGGAAGCAGCAATGGTAATAATGGAATTCCTATTAATATATTATTGGATGAATCATTCAATAAAAAAGATAGTCTATTAAAGGATATTTCTTCTATTCAAGCTAATAATTACTATAAATATGCTAAAGATGCACCAATTAAACCAAAGAGGAGAGTGATTAAACTAGGAGGAAAGAAGAAGAAACAACAAAAGGAGGAGACGGAAGGATTCCAAGAGTCATTATCATCAGAACCAATTACTCCAACTTCCGTCAGTTCAAACTCCACTTTAATTGATTATGAACGTACTATTGGTACTACGACCCCGCTGAATAAGTCAGTTATTGATGAGATCAAGACTCCAGAGATGCAACAACAACAACAGCAACAACTCCCACAACGTCCTAAATTACAGCAAGTTCAAAAATCACCTTATTCTTTGGAACATCCAACCCCAAAGAAATCCCATCATCACCATCACTATCACCATCACCATCCGTCTTTCAACAACAGCGCCATATATCAAGAAGTTATAAGATCAACTCAATCTCCATCATTAATCTATGACAAGGGGTTGGGAACTGCTGGTGCTGGTGTAGGCGTGGGGTTAGGAAATACTGGATATTTCAATTTTGCACCACAACGAACCATTAGTACATCACCAATAAGAAGAACCAATAGCAATCTTGTTGGAGGATCTAGTGCAGTTGTTGACAAAAATGAGCCAAAGTTGAAGGAGAAGAAGTCGATCAATCATATTGATATAAACAAAGTGAATCAAAGATTAGAAGAGACTTTGACCGTAAAACAAAAAGAGCCGAAAAAGCAAAGTCATGAAAATGTGAATGTTGTTACTGTTGATGAAAAGAAAAGAGATAGAACCAGCGAAGATGGTTATGCTAGTGTTGCATCAGCTCCAGGTAACTTTTCACAACTGGATATTTTCAATAACACTTATGGACAACCTATTTTTACTACTGTTCCACCACCTTATTATTATCATTGATTGATTGAAGAGGAATTTAGCAGTGGCTGGGCTTATGGGATTTCGGTGACGTTTTTTATTTCTGGTATATAGCATGTACATACTTTATGATTATTTATTCTAATCCTAGTGATTATTTATGAATGACATTGGATGTAAACTCCTCTTGTAGGCTGTAGTATGGTTGATTGTTATTGATATTCCTAATTTGGTATAGTTATATGCAGGTGATGTTAAATATAGAATTTTCTATTTTTGTGTAATAAAGAGAATTTTTTTTTTTTCTCTGTTCCATTTCGAAAGGAGTAACATCAATTAATCGAAATCAAACAGATCAAACAGATCAAATCAGAAGAGTACGTCAAACACGTTAATAGTTGACTTATATATTTGTCATCCAGTTACATTGCATACCACATACTCAAACTACCCCTTATAGGTAAGAGTTACATTCGCTAAATACCAAGACTCACACGTTTACAATCCCATTCGCTATTCCACATACCAAACATTAGCTAAACACCAAAAACACCCAAACATCTACACACCTACACATATAAATACTACTAATTCTTCCCATGTCATTCGGCTCATTTGATCATATATGCAACAAGACCTCGCTACCTTTATGTTCAGTAGTTGGAGCAGTCAACCAATCATCCCATTTTCAACGCGGTATCGTGCCCCAATGTTATGCCCGTAGTGTTGAGTTGGCCAACACGATGATTTTCCAAATTGGTAACGCTTTTGTTCATTTTGGTGGATTAATCATCATATTAATCATTATTTTCAATATGAGGGCGAAATATACTGCGATAGGACGAGCTGAAATGTTGAATTTAATGTATTTGTTAATTGGATTGATTGTCTCTAGTTTAATTGTTGATTGCGGAGTTGCGCCACCTAGTTCTGCAACATATGCTTATTTTGTCAGTTTGCAAATTGGTGTTGCTAGTGGTGTTGTTGTATGTTTATTGTATAATGGATTATTGTGTTTTCAATTTTGGGAAGATGGGACAAGAAAATCATTATTTATTATGAGACTGGTTGTTGTTATTTGGTTTGCTATTAATTTCATTATATGTTTGATTACGTTTAAACATTGGGACACTGCATTGGATTTCCGCAAGACAACAACTATGTTTGTTGTATCATACGTCTTGAATGCCATACTCCTTGCTACATATGTTGTTTCACAAATAATCCTTGTGTTTTTTGCTTTGAAATCATGGTGGGCCATGGGAGCTATCCTTCTAGGATGTTTCTTTTTCATTGCCGGACAAATCCTAACTTATGTATTTTCAATGCAAATATGCCAAGGTGCTTCACACTATATTGATGGGTTATTTTTTGGTAGTTTATGTAATGTGTTTACCATCATGATGATTTACAAGTATTGGGATATGATTACCGATGATGATTTGGAATTTAGTGTTGCTAATGTTGAGCAAGTTGTTAATGAATTTGGTCCTAATAGCAATGGGGGCGTTGGTGTGCTTTATGATGATGAGAAAAGAGCATCTAGTGTTTTCTATTGAGAAGGAGCGAGTTGAATATTTTGGATACTTTACATATATACATTGAGATTTCTTTTGGATTATTGAAATACTCTTGTCTTTAAGGGTTGTTAATACGTAGATTCATTCTATTATGACTGTTCACAAAGAAGTCACTCTCCTCCTACATTTATTCCAACTCTAAACAAATAACTTTTTTTTGATCTTAAAACGTATAAATAATGTAGAATGAAAAATATACATAACTAATAACTCCTCCAAGACATCCGCGTCTCAGTTTTAAACTTTTTGTCTTTTGGCTTCTGATTCTTCTTTTGCTTCTTCTTCAACTGAAGCGACTGGTTCTCCACTTTTATCAGTTGGTTTCAAAGCAGGAGTCGATTGTTCTTGATGAAAATCTTTAATTATCGAGTCAACATCGTCAATATTCAATTGTCTTACATCTCCCAACAATTTAATCTTGGATGTAACTTCTTTAACTTGATCATCGGTTAAATTCAAATTCAATTGATCAACTCTTGATTTAATTGCATTCCATCCAGTTAATCTATTGGCAAAATGAATATACCTGGTCAAACCAAAATCACTTGGGTTTAAAATTTCATAAGTTGATGGATTTGCCAAGATGGCTTTAGCATGAATACCTGCTTTATGGGTGAATGCACAGAATCCAGTAATTGGATTGTTAAATGGGATATTGACTTGTACTGCATCAGCAACCAAATTTTCTAAATCTCTCAATTTATGTAATTTATATTTGGACAAGACATAATCACGATCAGCAGTAATCATTCTTGCCATTAATGCACCAAGGGGAGTAATACCATTACGTTCACCGATACCCAATACTGAAACATCAATCAATTTAGCACCCGCTTCCAAAGCAGTGTATGCGTTAGCAATAGCACATCCAGTATCATTATGGAAATGACATTCAATGTCACAAGATACAACCGATTTCAAAGTCTTAACCAATTCATAAACTTGTCTGGGGTTAGCACAACCAACAGTATCAGCAATACCAACTCTATTTACTCCAATTTTATCAACTGTACGATAAATGTTTAACAAATCAACAATATCCGATCTAAATGAATCTTCACTGGAAAAACGAATCTCTATACCTTTTGATTTAACAAATTCAATAACTTCAATAGCACTTTGAGCAATATAATTCATATCTTTACCATGCGAATATTTTCTAAGAAACTGTGAAGTTCCAATAACAACATCAACCCCGTCAACACCAGTCTCCACAGCAACTCTAGCATCATCCATATGACATCTAATGTGAGTCAAAATCTTGGCTTTCAATCCCAATTTACAAATAGCTTCACAATCTCTTCTACTTTGTTCAGAAGCAACTGGTGATGTTAATTCAATATAATCAACACCAAAATCATCTAAGGCTTTAGCAATTTCAATTTTTTTTTCAGTAGAAAAGAATGCATTGGCAAATTGTTCACCTTCTCTTAATGTACTTTCAATTAATTCGAATTTGTTAACATTAGAAAGAAAATCTGATGGATTTGGACCATATGGATTAGAAGAAACTGACATTTTTTGAAATATAGATGTGAGTAAACGTATGTATGTATGTATATGTAAAACGAAGAAAGAAGTGTAAGAAAGGAGGTGTGAAAAATGTGAAAAATTTTGAGTTGCTTATATACGTTTGGGGAATAATTTATGGTTGTGAAAAAAAATTCAATACAAAAGAAGTAAAGAATTAGTCAGTGAAAAAAGACAAAAAAAAAAGTATTATGAGTAATATGACAGAGAGAAGCTACAAATGAGGCCTATGTAAAAAATTGACTTCAAAGTAGAAGGTGTGTGCCTCTTATGTGTAATGCAATATCGCTCATTCTAGACCTTCTTTCCGTTTTAGTAAATTGTTTCTTTCCCTTAACCGCGCCGATAAGAAAGAAAAAACTTTTTTGTGTTCATGGAGTGTGGTAGCGCATTTAGAAATTGCCTTTTGATTTTATGACTCATCGATGTTATTACTCATACAAAAGATATACATAATCTCTCTTCTTACAATTTTAGTGTCGGATTTCTTTATTTACGACAACGAAAATACGACTTTGCACGTGATGTGACATTTTCTTGGTAATATACACTTAACTCTCTAAGCACAAGATACACACTTGCACGGAAAACTTCCGATACTGGTCATAAGTACCTACGCTATTAACTTGTGCTATTTTCACCCCTTCCTGCCTTTGACATCCATACAATCTAATACTCACTTTAGCTACTGTAATAATTTACAAGATACAAGTTGTCACTCGATAGAAGTAGGGATTTGCTTGTCATCAAATAAGTTTACTGCACGTTCAATTCAACTGGTATTAAGTGTGACTTTGGTGTTTCTTGAGATTTCTGATTTTAAGTCGCACATTCGTGCTTAACTTTCAAAGAAAAATTGACTACACGACGGTTCCTTATCAGAATAGCGCAAACGCAAAATACTACGGCGCAGAAGTAAAAATGCACTAGAGTCAATGTAGTTGGATTTGAGCAACATCTTGAAATCATTGTAAGGGTTTTATCGGTGGTCTCTTTTCTTTGAAGCAAAGCACCCTTACTTCTCTACATTTTACCACGTTGGTCCAAAAGACTATACAAAATCAATTTAATCTCTCAAAGATCACATACAAGCATGCACACTATCAATATAAAAAAAAGCACAAAAAAGTTAAAGTCAACGCAGTTAACGTAGTATCACTCCTCCTTTATAAGCAAAGGTTAACAAACCTATACATCTCATTCTTCATTCTCACCACTTCAACGTCTTTAATATTCAATTTCCCATTCATACGATTCACCAATTGTTTAACAATTGAATTGATTTCTTGATTACTCAACCCAGTCACATGTTGCCAATTCACTTGCAATTTTCTGGGAGATACTCTATTCTCTTTGATGATTGTCAATTTGAAACATCCCACAATCAATTTCTTCAATTCAAATCCCATATCATTATAATTGACAAAATTGTTAGTTTGGTTGAGATATCTCAAAAGGTATATGATATCCATATATCTGAATAAGTAAATTATTGCCTTTAAGAAAGTTGTCAATGATACTCTTAATCTACTGGTCAATAGTAACAAGAATTTATCCAATGGTAATTCATCATTTGTTTGAGAAGTTTTGGGAGCTGTTGTTGCGGTAGGTGAAGATGGAGATGAAGAGTCTCTTCTCTTGGGAGTTTCTGGTGGAAATGTATTGTAGATCTTGGTGGCAACATATTTCACTATAATAGTCATTAATTGTGTACGTTGATGTTTAAATTGTTCTGGTGAAATGCCAGAGTTAGTCTTCAAGTAAGGCTGTAAACTATTGATGATATTTTGCTTGATATGAGGGTTGGCTCCACCAATAGCACGTTGAGATTGTCTCTTCAAATGTTGGACTTGCTGATGAATGGTTCTTTGTGGTTGTTGTGGTTGTTGTTGAAGTTGTACTGGATGTGGTGATGTCACCGAGTCATTTTGATTAGTTGTGGACACCGGAGTAGGTTGTAATGATCTCTGTTGATTCCAATAACCGCCACTTTTTGTCAGCACGGTAATCACTTCATCTGAATCATTATCGGATACTAAGTTAGGAATATCAATAAATTCATTAAATTCATTGTTCAAATCTTCGTTGTCTTGTACTGACATGATATCAAGTGATGATGCGCCTTCTTGATCTCTTTTGTTCACCTTCATCTTCTCATCCTTATCCTCCTGTCTTCCTGCTGCTTCTGCTGCCTCCAAGTAAACAAACTGTGACATTGAATTAATATGGTCATCAATATCTACTTTGCCACTATTTGGCTGTTGCTGTTTCTGTTTCTGTGGTGGCGGTGATGGTGACTTGAACTTAGTTGTAACAACAGCCACATCTCTTTCCTCTCTCAAAATCTCGCCACTACCGCAAACACCCGAGGCAGCAGTGCCAAATTGACCATCGTTATGAATATTATTGTCATTAATCATGGTAAAAAAGTTGTCTTTTCTCTCTCACAATCTAAATAATTTATAATAATCAATTCACAGGAAGACGAGGATATGGTACTTTTGCCCTCTTAAATCAATTTGAAAATAATATGATTGTCTCCGCTTTAAAAAAATAGGTTCCGTTTTGATAAAGAACCCTTATGTTAATCCCTTTGAAGTAAAAATTAATACCTGAAACCAATATATATATGTAACGTAAGCTTGTTGATATAAAAAGTATTGAAGAACTCGTTTGATTGTTTGCTTTCCTTCAACAATTAAAAAATAACACTGATATAACCCTCGTAGGTCTAATAATTAATCCAATACATGATATATGTGTTAAATATGGAGGAAAGATGAAAATTAGTTACTATATGGAAATGGAAAACACTGTTGAAACAAACCTTTTTGTTGGCTTATTAGTAGATATATATATATATTGGAATTGATACACTGGCTAATTTGTTGATGAAGATTACTTTTGTTGCGTTGTAGTCTTCTCTCGTGAAATAACGTTGTCGGTTAAGTTTGAACTTTGTTTGTCTGTTGATTTGATGTTTGTAAATACTTATTGGAATTGGTATTTGCTGAATAGTTTTGTAGTCTGGGATTTCAATTTGATTGATGGATTTTTGTTTGATGAGTCAATCACTTCCAACAGGTCATAGTAATAAAACCAAACGGAAGAAAAAAAAAAAGAAAAATAAAATAAATTTTAATCTTTTGACTTCCTAATTGAGTAATGATACGCACGTGAAGCAAT